>NC_092333.1:267885000-268030000 GCF_046630445.1 Rutidosis leptorrhynchoides | reverse complement strand
CGAAGTATTAAACACCCATTAAATACTAGCGCGACTAGCCCGAGTGGGGATGTCAAACCCTATGGATCCATATCTAAGATTCGCGTTCACCGGTTTAAAAACTAATGACTAAACGTTACCGAGCTAAGGGGAAAGTTTATGCCGTTATATTACCCATACATAATAAAGTTTAAGTACTCGTGCCTAGTAAGTAAAAACGTAAAAAGCGCATGTATTCTCAGTCCCAAAAATAGTTGAAGTAAAAAGGGATGCTATAACTCACAGTGAATAAGCAGTAAAAGTCGATATGAGATAAGTAAGCAAGTAAGTCGGTCTGAAAGGTCCTCAACCTAAGTCAAAAGTTACTAAGTCAGTAAATCGTTCCCAAAGGTTTAAAAGTACGTAAATTAAGTCTTAAGTATCATCATCATTCATCATCGTACATAAAAATAAAGTAAGTTTAACAAGTATAGAGATCGAAACAATAGGCTGACTTTGATCAGCTCCTACGACCTCTATGTAAATCGAAAACATGCGTAGTAAATGGATATGGCTCCGTATGTGAGTCCTCTAGTTGCTGACCAATTTCCAGAACCAAACTTGTCTTCGTTTGACCGTGGCGACGGTTTAAGTGCGAGTAGGTCAGAAATTTCAGCACAACGTTACAAAGGTGTAGTGATTTTAAAAAGGCTATAAATCCTAAACTGTATATCGGATTAAGACGAGTCTTAAATGAAAAGTCATCTACTCGAATGGAACTATCTAGAAATCAACTTTTTCAGTAGCCCAGGAGATTGGTCAGACCCAGAAAACAGTAAGCAAGTGCTCTGGTGGGATTCTTGGTGCTTGATGTTCATCACAGTTCTCATCCTTGATGCTTGTAGCTTCAAGTGTACAACTCATTGATGTGTTAGCATCACTTTGACCAAGGTCTTACCATCAACACACAAGAGTCAAGACTAAGAATTTAAAACACAACTCATGTGAGAGTTTGAGCAAGGTGATGAACCAAACTGTTACATCAATTTTCTTAGTTTCAATACAATACAAGTCTTATTACGCTATAAACTTTGAATCAAACTAAATAATCAAGACCTTAAGCTAGAGAGCTTAGATCTTAAATAGATATTAAATATCTTAGACTAAAAAGTCTAAATCTCATGTTCTTAGTGAAACCCTAAGTCAAAACACTTAGACTTTCAACTTTACACAACCATAAGCTATGAAACTTAGATTTTGTAATGTAAAGTGAACACAAATAAATGAATTATTGTTTTAACAAGTTAGATTACCATAAGTTATATATCTTAGATCAATCTTACATGTGTGAAAGTTATAAACTAGTAAGCTTAAACTTTCTTGTTCTTGAACTTTCAAAGTTAGACTTTGGTTACAAGATTTATGAGATCAAAGTTTAACAAGTAATCTTTGACCAAGCACTTATATAAATCGAATTCTACAAACAAAAATGATAAATTTAAAGTTAAAAATAAACAAGTTCAAGTAAGGATCCTTTATACAAAAAGATATCAAGTTATGAACTTGAATCTTCATGAAATGAACTTTAAAGTTCCAATACTTGAACATAAAGAAGATCATAAAGTAATTTGATCTTAAAATTTGTTACAAGTTCATGTAGAACCAAAAGCTACAAAGCTTTGATCCTTGTTCTTGCTTCTTCATCATAAAAGTGATCAAGGATTTGCAAGATAACATGAGGATTGAAGTTATAAAAACCAAAATCCAAAATTAACAAATGATGATGATGATTTCAGTTTAGAAGAAGAAAAAGAAAAGAAAAAAGTTAAAAACCTTCAAGTTCTTCAAGAAAAGTTGAGAGAAAACTTGAGAGAATAAGAGTGTATGTTTTTGAAATGAGAATGAGATGTTTAAAATGAAATGGTGATGTTGGGTGGTGCCTTGTAGGCCGACGGTTGTAGTGGGGTGGTGGGGGGGACCATTTGCTTGCTATTGGATGGTGGTACATGGTGGTGGTTGTTGTGACAACCCGGAAATTTCTAACCAAATTTAAACTTTATCTTTATATTATTCCGACACGATAAGCAAAGTTTGGTAAGTTAAATCTCAAGAATTTTAAATTGTGTTCATACATTCATTATAACCTCGACCAAATTCCGACGATTCACGAACCGTTATATATAAATAAATATGTATATATATGTATATATATATTATAACTTGAGAATATTAATAAAGTATTAAACGTATAATACTTTACATGAACGTATTTGTTTCAATATGTTTATCGATGGAATTAGAAGATAATATCAAATGATTAATTTATCAGATACATTGTGATATGATTACGGGTCTATGTTATGAGGTCCACTGTGATTTAAGAAATCTATTCTTTTTGACAACATTCGGAAAATGGTAAAGTGAATTATAAGTAAGAACGTAGAGTGTAAATAACTTAGATGTTGGATATCGACAAGTTAAGTAACTCGACATTTTTCATTTAGATAATTTCATACGTTTATTTAACCTTTGAACTTTATCCCATGCTTCACCAACCGACTGTAATTTAAAAACTTGAAACCTATTATTGATAGTGCTCCAAATGAACATATATTTAGGTGCAATATCCTTCCAATATGTAAAGTTTTTAGTTGCAATTGTTCTATTTTTATGTAATAATCGTTTAAATAAATAAGTGCGAAGACAAAAGAAGAAAACGAAGATTTGAAGACGCAAACGTCTAAAATGCTCAAACGTACAAGTTAAACTCCAAGTGGTTCAATTTATTGATGATCAACATCTAAATATTGACAAGAGTACAAGTTGTGAAACGTAAAGTACAAGATATTAAAGCATAAGAAAAGACGTTCGAGAAACCGGAACCGAGACATAAATCGGGCGTAAATGTACGAGACAACGGAGCGAAAATTACAAGTCAACTATGCACAAGAATATAATATAATATATATAATTAATATAAATTATATATATATTATATATATATATATAATAATATGTCGACATGCAAGAAAATAAAAAATATGTGAGCTGGATCTGACGGTCATGCGATCGCATGGGAAATAGGCATAAAACCCATGCGAGTGCATGAGCCCATGCGAGTGCATGAAATTTGGACTAAAACCCCATGCACTCGCATGGGCATCAGAATCAGGAAATATGCCTATAAATACCAGGCTTCTGCTCGACGAAAACACCAACATATATATCAATTATCTCTCCCTCTGTATAATTAATATTATATAATATATATATATATATATATATATATATATATATATATATATATATATATATATATATATATATAATATAGTTTAGTTTTATATTAGTTAGTTTGGGTAATGTAAAGGTTATTTTATGGGTTTTAAAGTCGAAACTCTGTCCCTGTAACACTACGCTATTAATGATCACTGTAAGCTAAATTCTCCTTTTTAAATTAATGTCTCGTATTTAAGTTATTATTATGCTTATTTGAGCCGAAGTAATCGTGATGTTGGGCTAAATATTAAGACGAGGTTATTGGGCTTTGGACCATAATTGGGGTTTGGACAAAAGACCGACACTTGTGAAAATTGGACTATGGGCTATTAATGGGCTTTATATTTGATTAAGTAAATGATATCTTGTTAATTTAATATAGAGATTTATAATTTAACGTATCTAAATATAACCACGTACGCTTGACTGGGTACGGTGAGCGGGATATTTATAAATACTAATAATTATTCATTTGACCGGACACGGGGATGGATTAATAGTCAATGGACTTATTAAAACAGGGGTGGATTACATTCAAGGGCAATTGGTGTAATTGTTAATAAAGTATTAAAACCTTAGATTACACGCAGTCGATAACCTGGTGTAATCATTAACAATGTTTTAAGACCTTATTACGGTTTAAATCCCCAATTAGTTGGAATATTTGACTTCGGGTATAAGGTTAATTTGGCGAAGACCCTCGCACTTTATAATTATGACCGTTGAACTATTATGGACAAAACCAGATGGACATATCAAATAATCCAGGACAAAGGACAATTAACCCAGGATAATAAATTAAAATCAAAACGTCAAACATCATGATTACGGAAGTTTAAATAAGCATAATTATTTTATTTCATTTCTTATCGCAATTTTATATTTCGTCATTTAAATATCGTTATTTATTTTACGCTTTAAATTAAGTTATATATAGTATTTTGCATTAGGTTTTAATTGTGATTTAAAATATAAAATCGACAAACCGGTCATTAAACGGTAAACCCCCTTTTATAATAATAATTGTAATATATATATATATATATATATATATATATATATATATATATATATATATATATATATATATATATATATATATATATATATATATATATATATTGTACAAATATAGTTGTTTAAAAATATAGTGTAAAATAAGCCATCTCCCTGTGGAACGAACCGGACTTACTAAAAACTATACTACTCTACCATTAGGTACACTGTCTATAGTGTTGTAGCTGAGTTTAGGTATATCCATTCTATAAATAAATAATAAAACTTGTGTAAATTATATCGTATTTCATCATATTTCGTAATAAAAATAATAGTATTTCGTACACCTCCGCTTGCACATCAAGTTTTTGGCGCCGCTGCCGGGGACTCGGTGAAACGCTATATTTTTAATTTTGTAAAAATATAATTTATATATATATATATATATATATATATATATATATATATGTATATATATATATATATATATATATATATATATATATATATATATATATATATATATATATATATATATATATATATATATATATATATATATATATATATATATATAAGTGTATAAAAAGTTTATATATTTTTAAAAAGCTAATTTTCCATTTTTTACTATAATATTAAAAAGGAAAAAAAAATTATTTTTAGATTTTTAAAAATATAAGTTATTTTTATATTATCTAAATATTTTATATAAATCAGAAAAAAAATAATTAAAATTAAATATTGGGCCGAACCCGTCGAAGCCCAAAATCATTTATGTAATCCAGGCCCATGCGATCGCATGAGCCAGATACTCTAAAACCATGCGATCGCATAGATTGAGCTGACAGGCCTGAATCCTTAAATCATAATTACGCGTAGGTTTTATTAATTATTATTATTATTATTTAACCTAATTAGGGTTTTATTTATTTACTATATATATATATCTAGTTTTATTATTTAGTTATAAGTTATTATTATTATTATTAATTATATAAATTAATATTTTTATAAAAAAATTTATATAAAAATAATATTTTTTTAAATTTGTAATTTTTATCATTTTAGTTATAATTTGTATTTTTATCGTTTATTTCATAATATTTGTCGTTCGTAATTAGTTCTAGACTTAGTTTTTGCCGTAGTTATTTTATATTTCTAGATTTTTAAGGTTTGCCGTAAAATCTCTTAAGTGATTTTTCTTTAGATTAAGATTTAGGCGCTTTAGAATTTTGCGACGCAGTTTTTAGATTTTAGTACCTAATTAAGTTACTGCCGTTTTGGATTTAGAATTCCTTTTAAGCTTTAATACCTTTAGACGTAATCTTTAATTTTTAGTTTTTAGACTTTTAAGTTTCGACGCTTTACTTTCTTATTACTACCTCCGTCCCATTTTAAGTGTCCCCTGTTGTCTTTTCAAAGTCTTTCTTTGTCAACTTTGACTGTAAATATCTTTATTTGTGTTATATGATATTTGATGAAAATTATATGGAATGAAAACACATTTAAAACTCAATTCATTCGTATAATTTCCATCAAATATTATATAGCACAAATAAAAATATTTATGGTCAAAGTTGACAAAGAATGACTTTGAAAGGTCAACAGTGGACACTTAAGATGGGACGGAGGGAGTATTATTTTTTGACTTTTTGTTTTTCGACGTTTGTTTTTCGACTTCTTATTTTTCGACGCACTTTTTCTTTTTCATTTCTACACTCTAGTTTTTTAGGACATAGAATTTTCTTTATTTTCTTTAAATTTCAACGAAAAATTATTTTAAGCAATTAAATTGATAGACATCCAAATTTTCTGGTTCGTAGTAATAGTTGGATTTGTTAGTGGCGAGTTGTGGGCTTCCGATTTAAAGGGTCCTGGCTACCTGCTGCATCTATTGGCTATTCGAAACGTGGGCAAAAACAAAAAAGTCTATTAATTTTATAACTTATATAATTTTTAGTTTTATAACTAATAGAATAATTAGTGAATGCACCACATTGTAGCTAAAATTTGGTAAAAAGTGTATTATGGAAAATTTCGAGAATATGTTGGAAACTCTTTCTGACATGCGAAATCAATTAAATCAATACTCTCAAACGAGTGTTGATGAAAATTCATTCGGTCAATCTTGGATCACGAATGACGAAACAATAACTGGTTGTGAAATCTGTGGAGATTATCACTCAATATGGGAATGTTATTATTACGTTTGTATGGAAAATTATGCACCCATTGAACCTGAATGCAATGATTATGAGGAATACAATTCAAATTGGGATTATTTCCAAGAATATATCCAAACTCAACAACCAGAGGACGAGGAAAATTATGTGTCTGAAAAGTTATTAGATTATATGAAAATCAAACTCGAAGAATTTGACGCTCAAAATGAACAAATGAGAGAGTTTGCAAATTGGCAAGCTGAAACTCTATCAGACTACACACCTGTTGATCTGAGGAGTCGTGTGCAAGAAAATCTCATATCATCGAATTTTGATGAATTCGAGAGCTCCGAAATCACCAATTATCCTGATGATACTTTTTATTCAGTTTTACTAATTTCACAACAAATCGACACATTAGCCTCTACCGACGAAATCATCGATCCATCAATGGATGAAGAAGAAGTAAGGGTGACAAATTGGTACTATTAGGAAAATGATAACGTTGAAAATTTTACCCCCGAGACTAAAGTGCTGGGACCGATAAGAACCATTAAAGAAGAAGAATTTGTTTCGATCCCGAAATTCACCATTCCACAATCTTCCAACCCAATATTCTCAATAGACGAGTCATCTACCGAAGATGAACTACGAGCTGTAATAGATAATGACACCTCGGATTTCACCCAATTGGGTAATAGAGGTGAAACCTTTGATCCCGAGAATGAACGGAAGGAAATGTTACACTTAAAAAAGAATTAAGTAGTGACAATCGGGTGAGTCTAAACTTTAAACCCATTGATATATTATACACCGCCCGAGATGTAAATAACTGACTCACTATTTTAATTCGTGGAACTTATTCTACCGACTTCACATGTCGTCAGCTAAGTGTGGGGAAGTCTAACCCCACTTAACGTTAAATTCGGGGTTCGGGTTAGTGCATAACTCGTTAATAAAAATGCATGATAAGTTAGGGTAAAAGACGCATTTTAAAAAATTAACAAATAGTTCAGAAAAAGCAACCATTTTTGAAAAAAAACATGTGTGATAAAACAACAAAAGGAATGAACGATGATGTGCACCATCTATCATTCGACGAGCTTTGAAATTACAAACTGTGTATTTTTAATCACTTCTCTACACTAATCACCCTCATGAATTTATAATTATAGTCTGATTTCATGCAAATGAGGGCATTGCATGATCTCAAGTGTGGGGAAGGGTTATAAATTCTCTCGGGTTTATACTTGGCTTATTTTCTAAATTTTATGAAAATTTGAAAAATTTTCAACTAAATGAATTCAAAATCATGTTTATACATATTTATGAATGATAAAACTAGATGTTAATGCCGAAATTGTCGTTACCTCGGAAAGGACATAAATTGAGAAACAACCTAAAACGCTTGAATTTATTTATAAGATATAAAAAGACGCATGAAAAAAGTCAAGTGTGGGGAGAATGTACCAAGTTATTCAATTAAAAACTATCTATCACATGTTTCTGTAAAGTTATTGCAGGTGCTTTTGTTTTGGACTAAATTAACTGTTTTACCCAGTTTATTATAATAAAGATAAAAGAAAAGTTGGATCTACATGATGAATCAATTCCATCATTAAAAGGAAGTAAAGTCTTCCGAAAAAGAAATGCGCTTCTTGATTTAGGTCAAGAAGTTGTCATCCAGACCAGTTGTAGAGTCTACAAAAAACCTTGAAAAGTTTTCTCGAAAATCAGCTGGAAATCCACGGACCTCAACATCAAACAGGGTTGCCATGTGGTCAGACTTATCCTAACCATGAGAGGATCTGTCTCGTAAAATGGAGAGGGCGCCGTGCAAATTAGCTTGATAAGACTAATGAATCAGACACCCAGAAAAGGATAATCTCCTTAAAAGATAAAAAATCAGCATTTAAGCCCGATATTACTCAATCCTTGAGAATGACCTTAAAGATTGAGAATTACAAACTCATGGAATTCGATGATATCTAAACTCGATCTTGAACGACAAAATATTTTGATCAAATTAAAACTGATTTGTTTTCTGAAAACCTATTTTAAATGCGTTCATTACCATTGAACGTAAAATCCTAAGAATTCACCAGAATTCGTTAGGTCACCTGAATCAAATAGGATGTCAACCGTAAGAACGGTGGTTGCATAGCACGGTCGAAGACAGGACCTTGTGCCAGACCAGAAAAATAGTTATTAGTATTATCATTAATATTATTATTATTATTAGTATTATTATAATTAAAACTAATATTAGTAACATCTAATTATTATGATTACTATTATTATTATTAATATGAACGCGATATAAAAGACGACTAAAAGCTATTAAACGAAGCGATTAGGAAATAATGAGTATGAGTATCATGATGAAATTAAGATACTGTAAGATATTAACTTAAAGGAAAAATATCGTTTTCATTATTTTACTATTATTATTATTAAAAGTATTATTAATATTAAAACTATTATTTTTACTAAAATTATTATTTTTAATAAAAATATCATTGTTAATATGAAACATCATTATTATTATCATTTTAGTATTATTATTAATAAAAATTATCATTTTAACATTTTTAGAAAATATAATTTTTGTTATTTTTATTAGTAGAATACTAATAATTATTACAAAATAATACAACTTTTACTTATTATTATTATTATCAATATTATTTTATCAAATAAATATGTGATACAAAGATATTTTACTACGTATAATATAATTACATTAATAATACCTATCATATTATTTTTATGATATTAAATGAACTTTATAAATTTTATTACTTAAGATATATAAAAGTATATTTTTATTATATAAATTTTAATATAAAATTTTATTTATTAATAAAAGAACTATATTATTTACTTTAATAAAATACATTAAAAATATTTAAATACATAAAACGACTATATTTAAACTATATAATAATCATGTATAAATTTTGGAAGACATTTTGGTCAATATGACTTTTGTTGACTTTTGCATATTTAGTCTCGAGCATTAGGATTGTGACACACTACGACTTGACCTAAATTGTTAGACAGATATTGATCAAACATATAAATATATATAATTAATATAGGTTCGTGAATCCAAGGCCAACATTGCACTTGTTCAACGACGTCATATGTATTTTTACTACAAAATACAATATTGTGAGTTTCATTTGCTCCCTTTTTAAATGCTTTTGCAATATATATTTTTAGGACTGAGAATACATGCGCTGTTTTTTATAAATGTTTGACGAAATAGACAAAAGTACTCAAACTACATTCTATGGTTAGATTATCAAAATCGAATATCACCCCTTTAGCTTGGTAACCTAAGAATTAGGGAACAATACCCCTAATTGACACGAATCCTAAAGATAGATCTATGGGCCTAACAAACCCCATCCAAGGTACGGATGCTTTAGTACTTCGATTTTTATACAGATGAGAGGATTCTGTTATACAGACGAGAGGATTCAGTTTTGGGGATATTCTATATGCATCTTGTTAATGTCGGTTACCAGGTGTTCACCATATGAATGATTTTACCTTAATGCAGACGAGAGGATTCTGCTTGAGGATTATGTTTATAAAAAATGAAATCTTGTGGTCTATTATATTATTGGAAATGATTTTACCTTTATGCAGACGAGAGGATTCTGCTATTGGAATTATGTTTATTAAAAATCTTGTGGTTTATTAAAATAATGGAAATGAATGATTATGATAAACTAATGAACTCACCAACCTTTTGGTTGACACTTGAAAGCATGTTTATTCTCAGGTTTGAAAGAAATCTTCCGCTGTGCATTAGCTCATTTTACGGATATTATTTGGAGTCATTCATGGCATATTTTGAAAGACGTTGCATTCGAGTCGTTGAGTTTATCAAGATTGTTGTTAAGTTAATTATAGTCGAATGTATTATGAAATGGTATGCATACTGTCAACTTTCGGTGTAAAGAAAGTTTGTCTTTTAAAAACGAATGCAATGTTTGTAAAATGTATCATATAGAGGTCAAATACCTCGCGATGTAATCAACTATTGTGAATCGTTTATAATGTATATGAACGGGTCCCTTCAGTTGGTATCAGAGCGTTGGTCTTAGCGAACCAGGTCTGCATTAGTGTGTCTAACTGACAAGTCGTTAGGATGCATTAGTGAGTCTGGACTTCGACCGTGTCTGCATGTCAAAAGTTTTGCTTATCATTATTGTGTCGAAAATCATCTACTTATCATCCTTAGAAAAAATTACCTGCTTATCATTCTTAGTCTAGACACGTCTTGCTGCATTGATTTCATGAATAGTGTATAGACAAAATTCATATCTTAGCGGATCTGCTAAATCATATCTTATCGTATCTATTACTGTAAACTTTGCCTGACATATTCCGTAAATTCCTCCGTAATCTACGAAATCTTTTGCTCTATATATATAGATATTCTATGTAATTAGAATACCACCCAATATTTGGAAAATTATTTCATATCGAAAAATCCTTTATTCAATCGAACGAAATGGAATTCGTCATTAGTTCAAGTCCCTCGAATTCCGATATGGAATCTCACTCAAGCTCCGAAAGCAGTGTGACCGGAATGGATTAACCAATCAGTCATCATCTATTCTGGATGAATTGGGGATGGGTTCGTAGCCTCCTCAATCATTGGAGATAAGAAGAAGGTGATCCCTTCCATCCACCACATTGTCCTCTTGACGATGAACATGAAGCACTTACCGGTGAACCTGTTCGAAACACCATTTTCTTTATTATTTCCAGAGTATCTCGTCACGATTATATACTACATCAAATTTTAGATTTTATTTATCCACTCTTCCGAACCGACAATCACCCTGGTGTAATAGAGGAAGTCAACGAGCTTCGCGCTCGGGTAGTGGCTTTGGAGAATATGGTGCAAAGGTTACAAACACCAGCAGCAGCACCAGCAGCATAACCAGTACCACCATCATCAATGCCAACAGTACCATTACCACCCCCAACCACAACGCATCGTAAACCTCAACTTTAGAATCTGTCCCACGAGCATCGACGTCAGATACCAAGGAATACCAACAGCAACACATGATGAAGTGATGATTCATAACTTCATCGAAGAAACATTCTACGACAATTATGTAATTTCTAAAGTTTAGAGATTATCTATTCTAGCCTTAACCATAAATCAGATAGAGTAGAAATCCTGACCGGAATAGTGCGTGATTTACAAATGACACAAGTTACACAAGCATTAACAGCAGTACCGTCGACATCACTAACAGTATTACCGGCATCAGCAACGCCTACTACAACATAAATTCCGTAAACTCTATAACCACCTCAGATATCGACACCACAATCATCAACGGATATATTGTATCAACAAGTTATGATGTATTAACTCATTTCCTCTGAAGAATTTATATGTATATTTTATATATATGAATTTTTTAAAACCACAACGTATCTTTTCGTACTAAGCTATTATGTATGAATTGAATAAGGGTAGATACTACTCGGTTAATTTATATTACTAATATATGCTATGATGTACATCCTTCGTCAGCAACTTAACCATCGTTAACTACAATCTCTATTTCAATTCAATGAATTCTATTTCATAATAAATCAAGTGTATTATTCAAATATATGTTTGATTTTACACCTTCATTATCGTTGCACCCGAAACCTTTCAGACAACACCATTCGTACCTTGCGAAGTTCACAAAATTCCACGAATACTAACACCATTCACTGAAGAAATATCAATAAAAATGAATAATGAAGTATTGATTCATAATTTCATTTATGTTGAAGAAATAATCCACGAAGATTACGTAATTTCTAAAGTTTTAGGAATTATTCAATTCTAGTTTCAGCCGTAAATCAAATGTGTTTAAATTAATGTTAACTTACTAAATCTATATTACATATGAAGAAAATATACATACCTATATATTTTCATAAAGACTGTAGTAAAAATTCTTTTATACAAAATATTAATGGTGAAATTTTTTTTAACGGGTAGGTAATACCCGAGAAATATATAAATTCACAATTAATATGTTACATTCTTTAAAATCTGATTCAACAATCATCAACTATACTCACTATTTTCTCAACGATACACATTATTTCATAAAATCAAAATAACAATACTCATTTAAATTCAATTACATATTCTAATTTTGAAATCTCAGAATTCAACTCGAGATATGACCAAAATCATCACTCTTAGATCCTTACATCTTTCACAAGCTATACTTAGACTTCAAAACTGTGTTAGAACATCATATGTATATTAACGATTACAATCTGTGTTCAAACCCTTCGAAATTCCTGAAGACACTTCAAATAATGAACAATCGAGATGATGATGCAACCACATATTAACCACAGTCTTGCATCTGAAAAGCTCTCGAAACCAGAGTCATAATTTAACACGTATCCGTGTCAGACCCTTTGGCATTTATTAGCAAAAATAACTTTGAGATTCCTTTTCAAATTAGTCAGTTTTGTCACAGCTCCAGCAAGTCAACTTCGACTTTTCAGTTGAAACAGTCTAATTATAACCTTGATATAGATGTTGCCTTTTCGTCATCGTTACCAGAGAACCTTTTATGTCTCACCACATTAGCAATAAACTTACCAACAACTTCACTGATCTTTGACTTTCCGAAAAATCATTATATTTATCGAAACCCCATCATTTACTCATCCGCATCTTGTAACAAGAATTGTCACGCCAATTACTGGGAATCAGTAATCAGTATTTTGAAATCTTGCAGCATGTCTACGCCAACAGTTATAGGTGTATAACTATCTCCTAGACTTATATACTTCGAATGTGAAGTTTCTGAAAAACACCCTAAACTGCGAATTAGTTCTTCGAAGTTTGGAAAATGCTGATGAAGCAGCAAAAACTGTAAACGAATTTAACAGTTAAAAGTTTGATGATAAAGAATAGTGTGTTGGAAAAGCTCAGAAAAAGAGAAGGTTTGGAACTGGAAAACGGATTAAGCAAACCATGAAGGAGGCAGTGGATAAATCACAAAGACTAAACCTACCTTCAAAGAATCCAAATGATTCAGTGTCTGCTAAAATTATTATCGAATACCTTACTCCCGACTCTAAACCCTTGCGGACAATATTCTTCATCATCCTCTGAGATTAAAAATTCTAAGATATCATCGTATCTTTCATTATAAATATCCTCCATATTTCTAAAGATAATTTTATAATTATTCCTATCTGAAATCTTTTACCTCTTCACGCTATCTGTATTACATCATAAAAGAGACTATTTTAGTTTCTAAATTCTGAAAATTTTGAGTTTAAAATAGATATATTTTTGAAGTAGTGTTGGGAACTGAAGCATGAGTTAGTATAATATAATGACACTTGATCAACGTGATTATATTACAGTAAGTCATGCTGAGTTTCTAAATGGAACGTGATGATTCACAGATCATAACGTCATCATGTGCCATGTTACACGACTCTTGTATTCTACTTAAACTCTAAACATATCAAGAAAATATTTTCTTGATGATTCGGTCTTTTCCAGGATATTCTGGTAATTTAACAAATCAAGATCGTTCCGTTACAATTTTCTTCTTAGAACATTAACTATGTTCATTCCGAAATTCATACCTACGAATTCTGGACCATTATTCGCTTGACTTGAAGTCGGGAAGAGGGGACAAAAGTACAGAACTCTTGAATATAAAAGAAAATATAAAGCTCGACAACAACACATAAATTACAAACCGTGCATATCAATACGTATTACAACGTAAAGGCACGGGAGAATTAAAATTACTATAACCCCAAGGTAATAGTAAAAGTAAATAAAATCCTCCGGTGGTAGATGAAAAAGAAGAATGACAGATATGAAAGTTAGGAGTATATCAAGAATCAGAACTGGATGGAGCATATTAGTGAATGCTATAAAGTATGAATTGAGGGAGAAAGAATAAAAGGTGTGAGTTGTGGAAATAAGGAAACGAAGGGGGTGGATATATAGTAAAATATCCGACAGAGCAATCAAAATAGATTATCGGATCCTAACTTCCTTAATTACCGAAGAACCAAATTTTATTACTAAGATTTTCTCTAAATTCTTTGAATTCCGAAAATCCACCGTGACTATGTCATTGGTTAAAAAGAACGTGCATTTACTCATTTCATTCTTTTGTGATAACTTCACTCGTACTCTTCACAAAAATCAAATTGCTTTATCTATATCTATATTAATTGATGATAATAAAACTCTAATTTCCAACTCGTATACGTCATGAAAACATACTTATTGTCAGCCATGACTATCCCATTCAAATTTCGAGACGAAATTTCTTTAACGGGTAGGTACTGTGACAACCCGAAAATTTCCAACCAAATTTAAACTTTATCTTTATATTATTCCGATATGATAAGCAAAGTTTGGTAAGTTAAATCTCAAGAATTTTAAATTGTGTTCATACATTCATTATAACCTCAACCAAATTTCGACGATTCACGAACCGTTATATATAAATAAATATGTATATATATGTGTATATATATATTATAACTTGAGAATATTAATAAAGTATTAAACGTATAATACTTTACATGAACGTATTTGTTTCAATATGTTTATCGATGGAATTAAAAGATAATATCAAATGATTGATTTATCAGATACATTGTGATATGATTACGGGTCTATGTTATGAGGTCCACTGTGATTTAAGAAATCTATTCTTTTTGACAACATTCAGAAAATGGTAAAGTGATTTATAAGTAAGAACGTGGAGTGTAAATAACTTAGATGTTGGATATCGACAAGTTAAGTAACTCGACATTTTTCATTAAGATGATTTCATACGTTTATTTATCCTTTGAACTTTATCTCATGCTTCACCAACAGACTGTAATTTAAAAACTTGAAACCTATTATGAATATATATGATTCTACTTTTCTAAAACGTTTTATGATATAACGATTTCCATTATTTTAACCTTTAAACAAAATGATTCTTAAATATATTTAGTTTTGGAAAACAAAATTATCATATTTATTTGATTTAGTTTCACACGTACAAAAACGTTTTCAGTTTAAAAAGAACTTTATTATTAAAACGTATATAACTTTTATAAATATCTAGAACCACTTTTGACAACTCATTACTTAACCAGTATGATAAAGATAACGATATTTATATTTTATTTTATTAAACATATATAACGATTTAAATTAATATTATATATATTTATACGCGTATTATACATAGTTTTATACTTTTACTATACTTAATCTTTAACTTTACTTTATTTTTACTTTACTTTAACTTTAATAATTCATACTTTAATAATTCACTTTAATAATTCATACTTTAATAATTCACTTTAATAATTCATACTTTAATAATTCATTTTAATAATTCATACTTTAATAATTCACTTTAATAATTCAAAAATCTATTATAAATAGAATTAAATAGGTTTCATTATTTCATAGAAACTTGAAAATATTTTTCTCTAAACTCTCTCAATCGATTTACATATATATATTTACTCCGTATTATTTCAAGATATTATTAGTATACATAAAATATTACGACGGAGTGCTATCCGAGTGATTTCAAAATTGTTTTTCGAGCGGGATAGAGCTAAGGAAATTATGAGTTATAGCTACGGAGGTGGGTATGGTTCGGGAGTATTGCTCGTGAGTCAAACTAGCGTTTATCATCTCCGTTGCGTCTACGTACTTTTCCTGCAATATTGAATCTCAATATTGATACGTGAGCACTCATAACTTAAGTTTTATATATTATTAGTGTATCCCTGACTAGTGCTCGAGTATATAGGATTATGCATGCTTATACGTTCGTTATTGTCGTTAGATAGATTATGTCGAATCTTGAATTAAATACATATGCTATTAAGATAAGGTATATGATATGCATGTCGTTGGAAAGCTAGCGAAAAATTGAGAACTTTTCATTTAGATATCGAATGGTTTTGATGAACGGCTTAGAAGTTATAGTCAATTGAATTTTTGAAAAATGATTATTATTATCGTCGTTATTATCGTCGTTATAATCTAATTATTATTATTATTATTATTATTATTATTATTATTATTATTATTATTATTATTATTATTATTATTATTATTATTATTATTATCATTATTATTATTATTATTATTATTATTATTATTATTATTATTATTATTATTATTATTATTATTATTATTATTATTATTATTATTATTATTATTATTATCATCATTGTCGTTATTAATAAAAGATATTATTGTTATTTTTATTATTATTATTATCGTTACTATCGTTAAGGTTATAATTATTATTATTATTATTATTATTATTATTATTATTATTATTATTATTATTATTATTATTATTATTATTATTATTATTATTATTATTATTATTATTATCATTCAAATAGTTATTAGTATTATCATTAATATTATTATTATTAGTATTATTATAATTAAACTAATATTAGTAACATCTAATTATTATGATTATTATTATTATTATTATTATTAATATGAACGCGATATAAAAGATGACTAAAAGCTATTAAACGCAGCGATTAGGAAATAATGAGTATGAGTATTATGATGAAATTAAGATATTGTAAGATATTGACTTAAAGGAAAAATATCGTTTTCATTATTTTACTATTATTATTATTATTAAAAGTATTATTAATATTAAAACTATTATTTTTACTAAAATTATTATTTTTAATAAAAATATCATTGTTAATATGAAACATCATTATTATTATCATTTTAGTACTATTATTAATAAAAATTATCATTTTATCATTTTTAGAAAATATAATTATTGTTATTTTTATTAGTAGAATAATAATAATTATTACAAAATAATACAAATTTTACTTATTATTATTATTATCAATATTATTTTATCAAATAAATATGTGATACAAAGATATTTTACTACGTATAATATAATTACATTAATAATACCTATCATATTATTTTTATGATATTAAATGAACTTTATAAATTTTATTACTTAAGATATATAAAAGTATATTTTTATTATATAAAGTTTAATATAAAATTTTATTTATTAATAAAAGAACTATATTATTTACTTTAATAAAATCTGTTAAAAATATTTAAATATATAAAACGACTATATTTAAACTATATAATAATCATGTATAAATTTTGGAAGACATTTTGGTCAATATGACTTTTGTTGACTTTTTCATATTTAGTCTCGAGCATTAGGATTGTGACACACTACGACTTGACCTAAATTGTTAGACAGATATTGATCAAACATATAAATATATATAATTAATATAGGTTCGTGAATCCAAGGCCAACATTGCACTTGTTCAATGACGTCATATGTATTTTTACTACAAAATACAGTATTGTGAATTTCATTTGCTCCCTTTTTAAATGCTTTTGCAATATATATTTTTGGGACTGAGAATACATGCGCTGTTTTTTATAAATGTTTGACGAAATAGACACAAGTACTTAAACTACATTCTATGGTTGGATTATCGAAATTGAATATCACCCTTTTAGCTTGGTAACCTAAGAATTAGGGAACAGTACCCCTAATTGACGTGAATCCTAAAGATAGATTTGTGGGCCTAACAAACCCCATCCGAGGTACGGATGCTTTAGTACTTCGATTTTTATACAGATGAGAGGATTATGTTATACAGACGAGAGGATTCTGTTTTGGGGGATATTCTATATGCATCTTGTTAATGTCGGTTACCAGGTGTTCACCATATGAATGATTTTACCTTAATGCAGACGAGAGGATTCTGCTTGAGGATTATGTTTATGAAAAATGAAAATATTGTGGTCTATTATATTATTGGAAATGATTTTACCTTTATGCAGACGAGAGGATTCTGCTATTGGAATTATGTTTAATAAAAATCTTGTGGTTTATTAAAATAATGGAAATGAATGATTATGATAAACTAATGAACTCACCAACCTTTTGGTTGACACTTGAAAGCATGTTTATTCTCAGGTTTGAAAGAAATCTTTCGCCGTGCATTAGCTCATTTTACGGATATTATTTGGAGTCATTCATGGCATATTTCGAAAGATGTTGCATTCGAGTCATTGAGTTTATCAAGATTGTTATTAAGTTAATTATAGTTGAATGTATTATGAAATGGTATGCATACTGTCAACTTTCGGTGTAAAGAAAGTTTGTCTTTTAAAAATGAATGCAATGTTTGTAAAATGTATCATATAGAGGTCAAATGCCTTGCGATGTAATCAACTATTGTGAATCATTTATAATGTATATGAACGGGTCCCTTCAGTTGTACATGTTGGTTGGCATGGCATAAGGTGTTAAAACATGTAAGGAAATGGTACACTAGTATGCTTAATCTTGTCTAATCTACTAATGGGTTTTGTCGTATGCTTAATGGGCTAAATTAGTCCATTAACTAGTCCATTAAGTGAGTCCATCAAGTATGTAGGTTGGGCCTTGGAAGTCCACTAAGGTAAAGTTCATTAAGGTAACTAGTAAGCCTTAGTAAACACTAAGCTTAATTAAGGAATCATAAAACAAGTGATTGTCATTAATAATTAGCAATTACGTTTACGTAGTCATAATATCCCAATTATGACGAAAGTTTAACGTGTACCAAGTACGTATCTCATTTAAAGCGATAAGTGACACTAACGGTCGTAAAAGCAATCAAGGATCATGTGAAGTAACCAAGTACTTAAAAACACGTTGTAGATAGTAATGATGGTAATTAGCATCATTAATGATCCCATCAAATAATCAGTACGCACAAATATGCAGTTTCGTGAAAGTAACAAGTAATAACATAAGTCGAAAAAGTAGGGTCGTTACAGACGCGAAGCGAGGGCTCTTCAACATGTATATACAAACAAAAACAAAAGAAAACCAATCCGAGAAACAATCTATGGAGCCAAAATCTTTAGATCTAAACATCGTGAAAATTATTACACACCACATTCAGTAAAAAAACAAAAATATTAAACAGAAACACAGAAAAACATCGAATAAAATAATTAGTAACAAAAACATCACCTATATGAAAATAGTCTAATTAGATAGAAACCTGTACAGATTATAACATGCACAAAGTAGTTAAGTTAAATTAAACACACTATAATCCATAAAACTATAATTCAAAGTTATGAAAAATCACGTGAAGCATAAAACAAAAAATACACATTCGGACAACATTAGTCGTGAATCGAAAATCCTGTTAACCATAAAAAAATTAAATAAAAGATATATAAATATAAATATAAATATAAATAAAAGATATATAAATATAAATATAAAAAAAATCTTAACTTTCAAGTAAAATATAAAGAACACATGAATACTTAGCGATATTAAATGAATAATGATAATATATGCCTGGAATTCGATTAAGTGGAACAACAATCGGAATATCAAATTGCGTTATTGATTAAGTGGAACAACAGTCTCCTTGACCTCAAATCGAGAAACGAGAATATTCAAACGTTATTGAGAAATATTCTCCTCTTTGAGAGCCTCATCTTGGGCTACTCGGATTTGGCTATTAAGATTCGAATGGATGGTGATGTTCAAGTCTCGGACACGAAGAGGTACCATTCTCTCCTTTCGGCTCAAGGCATCGACTACAACATTTGCCTTACCAGGATGGTAACAGAGTTCACAATCATAGTCGTTCAGCGTCTCGATCCATCGTCGCTGTCTCATGTTCAGTTGCTTCTGATCAAAGATGTGTTGGAGGCTTTTGTGGTCGATGAAGATAGTGCTCTTTGTTCCATAGAGGTAATGTCTCCACAGTTTGAGCGCAAAGATGACAGCTCTAAGCTCGAGATCGTGCGTTGTGTAGTTTTGCTCGTGGACCTTTAGTTGTCGGGAGGCGTAAGCAATAACCTTCGTCCGTTGCATCAATACACAACCAAAACCTTATCGGGAGGCATCACAATACACAACGAAGTCATCACTGCCTTCAGGAAGAGATAGGATAGGTGCAGTTGTCAACTTATACTTCAAGGTTTGGAATGCTGACTCTTGTTCAGCGGCCCAAGCGAATTTCTTGCCATTATGAGTTAATGAAGTGAAAGGACGTGCAATCAAAGAAAAACCTTCAATGAATCTTCAGTAATAACCGGCAAGGCCTAGAAATTGGCGAATATGAGTCAGAGTAGTGGGGGTTTCCCACTTGCTGATAGCTTCGATCTTTGCGGGATCAACTTTGATACCCTGATCGCTCACAATATGACCAAGAAATTGGACTTCCTTCAACTAAAACTCACACTTGGAGAATTTGGCATAAAGTTCCTCTTGTCTCAAGAGTTCCAACACTAGTCGAAGATGTTGCTCGTGTTCTTCTTCACTTTTGGAGTAGATGAGGATATCATCTATGAAGACAATAACGAACTTGTCCAAGTATGGCTTGCATACACGATTCATGAGATCCATGAACACAGCAGGTACGTTGGTTAATCCGAATGGCATCACGAGAAACTCATAATGACCATAACGGGTTCTGAATGCAGTCTTCATCACATCGCTCTCCTTCACCCTCAACTGGTGATAACTGGATCGCAAATCGATCTTAGAGTAAACGCTTGATCCTTGCAGCTGATCGAAAATATCATCGATTCTAGGAAGGGGATACCGATTCTTAATCGTTAACTTGTTCAGTTCACGATAATCGATACACATGCGGAAAGATCTGTCCTTCTTCTTCACAAACAAAACAGGTGCACCCCAGGGTGACGAGCTCGGTTGGATAAACCCTCAGTCTAGCAGTTCTTGTAGTTGACTCTGCAACTCTTGCATTTCAGAAGGCGTGAGTCGATAAGGTGCGCGAGCTACAGGTGCAGCTCCTGGCACTAGATCAATCTGAAACTCTACTGCTCTCGGTGGGGGTAATCCAGGTAATTCTTCTGGAAAGACGTCGGGAAATTCGTTCACAATTCGTACATCATCAACGCTCTTCTCCTCGGTTTCTAACTTCTTCACATGTGCTAAAATGGCAAAACGCCCTTTCCTCATGACTTTCTGTGCCTTCATGCAACTAATGAGGTTCAACTTTGGGCTACATCTCTCTCCGTAAACAATTAGCGGTACACCATCTTCGCGTGGTATACGAAGAATCTTCTCTCCACAGATAACTTCGGCTCTTACTTTGGACAGCCAGTCTATACCAACTATCACATCGAAGCTTCCCAGCTTGATGGGTATCAAATCAATCTCAAAGTCTACACCAGCTGGGTTTATTATACCTCCTCGGCCAATTTGGTCAACTTTCTCAAATTTTCCATTGGCTACTTCAACAAGAATACTCTCGTCTAAAGGTATTAGTGACCAGTCTATCTTAGAACAAAAATGTCTACATACATATCTCTTATCGGCACCGGTATCAAATAAGACAGAAGCTAATAGGTTATTGATAGTGAATGTACCTGTGACCAAGTCAGGATCCTCACGGGCATCTCTAGCGTTCATGTTGAAAACTCTTCCACGCACTGGCCCGCCGTCCTTTTTCTTGTTTGGGCACTCATTCTTAAAGTGGCCCTGCTGACCGCACTCAAAACACTTCCTTGGTCCAGTAGGGTTTGTCCTCAAAGCTGGAGTGGTGATCTTGCAATCTCTGTCAACGTGCCCTGTCCTCTTACACTTTTCACAGACCACGCTGCAGTACCCGGTGTGATGCTTATAGTATCTCTTGCACTGCGGAAGACTACCCTTGTAGTTAAGGTTCGAGCTAGAGTTCGGGTTGGGGTTCCTCCAGTCGTTGTTTCCCTTGAAACTCTCATGCCTCTTAGCTGGGTTGTGGTCATAGACTTTTTCCTTGTTGCCGTCCCACTTACGCTTCTTGTTACCAGCTCCTGATTCTGATTTAGTTTTCTTGGGTTCCTTGCGGATGATCTGGTTCATCAGGGTGTGCGCCATACGCATAGCTTCCGGGACATCTGATGGCTTCGAAGAGGTGACATTTCCCTGAATTGCCTTGGGAAGTCCCCACAAATATCGTTCCATTCGCTTAAATTCAGGGGTAACCATCGTGGGTCACATCAAAGCTAACTCTAAATACATTCGGTTATAGTTATCAAGGCCAGTTCCCATAACCTTCAGCTTCCAAAACTCAGCTTCCATTTCCTGAATCTCCGTTCTGGGGCAGTACTCCTCGATCATAGCCCCCTTAAATTCCTCCCACGGTGTAGCATAAGCCTCGTCAATTCCCTTAGCTTGGGCAAGTGTGTTCCACCAAGTTAAAGCGCCGTCCGACAACGTGCAAGAGGCGTACTTAGTTTTGTTCACTTCTGAACAGTTACTCACTCGGAATACAGCTTCCAACTTCTCAAACCACCTTATCAGTCCAACTGGTCCCTCAGTACCACTGAAATTGTGGGGCTTGCAGCTCTGAAATTCCTTATATGTGCACCCGTTCTGGATGTTCTGGTTAGCCGGTGGAACTTTGGGATTGGCATCCACCATAGCTGCGGCTACTCGAGCAGCTATCATCTCCTCAATCTGTGCTGCTGTGGGCATTTCCCGTGGAACTCTTCCGTTTTCCATTGTTCTTCTGAACAAAAGTTTCGACTTAAGTCAAAATCCAGCGTTCCATAGTTAATAATATTATAGCATATGGTAACCAGTAAGGAATCAACACAACACATGTCAATTAAGTAACGCAAACTAGATACAAGTACCACAAAATCATCATACAGTAACGTAAATAGAACACCGTACAAAAATTAAACAACATTAAGTTTTATTCATTAATAAGAAAGTTGCATACATCCGCATAAGGTTCGTACAGTACATGAGTAAAACATGAAACTACTAACGGAGTTACATAACGAAATCTAACACAATAGTTATATGGTGATGGTGGGTGGAGGATGTCCATCAGGTGGTACACCTGGTCCTCGAGCTCAGTCACTCGAGCACGTAAGGCACGCACTTCCCTCGTCAGCTCCTCGATGATGGGAGATGCTGGCGGGGCAGGCGGTGCAGGTGGTCCAGATGGTGTCGGTGGTGAAGCACCAGAAGTAGATGGTGCGTAACGGGCAACCTTACGCACAAATGGATCTGCAGGGTATGGCACAACCCGCTTACGAGCGGTAACCCTAACTAACTATCCCCGTGCGTCCAAGAAAGGTCTTCCTCCGTTAACCCCTGGAATAACAGTACCATCGAAATGATACCGCTTCTTCGGCGGGGTAGAGGGCGGCTGCACGGGCTCCTCCTAAGAGTCCTCCTCGGAATCATCCTCGGAATCCTCCTCGCTGGAGTCATCGGATGATGAATCGTCTGAATCATCTGAGGGTGGATCTGCCTGGCTGGTAGTCAAAAGGCGATATCTGCCAGGTGGAATCGGCACGACATGTCCATCAGCAAGGCGTCTGACCCAATGTCCATGCTCATTACGGAAAGGACCGTCCCCATTTCCCTCAGGAATCACAGTACCACCAGAATGGTGCTGTGGCTCCGAGAGTCCTGGGCTGGGTGGAGCTGGAATCTCCTCTGGATCCGCTCTCCTTCTGAGATGATCTTCAGGTCAGGTGGGCAGCTACTGTCCCCAGAGGACAAATTGCCAGAGTCGCTGGAGGGTAGCGATGACGGGATCTGCGAGTCAGCAACAATAGTAGGCGAGGTAGCCGATGTATCTGAGTCACTCCCCAAATCAATGATAATGGGCGGTATATCCGTCATCTGAACAAGGAAAAATAACTTTTTCCATGTCAGTAAAATATATAGAAAACACGAATTAGGCAAAGTAACTACGACAGCCTAGATCATCTATAGCAGTACATAGCAATGGCAATAATAACAAATCCTACGGAAGTATCGTGCAATCGAAAGCATATAATAGCATGCAGTAGCGAGAATAAGCAGTAGCATACAGCAAGTACACATAGCAGTAAAAGTAAGCAGTAGCATGCAGTAAGTTCCGCAGAAACAGGTAAACAAGCAAGTTGTAGATTAGTCCTATTAGTGAATCCTACTCGGTTCGGTCTATACTCACTAATGCAACCTAATTCCCTATAATCAATGCTCTGATACCAAATGTGACGCCCCGTACAAAATTAACGTGTACGGATTATCAACAACAGGATCATTACAAGGTCAAACACTATATGCTGTTTTAAAATAAGTTTGCATTCATAAAAAGGGTAACGTCTTTACCGACGTCAAATGTTTTACAAACGAGAGCGTGCTTCTACGAATAGAAAGCAATAACATAAGTATGAGACTCAAAGGTCATTACAAATTCATTGATCAAAAGTAACATAGTTTGTGAATTCAAAAGAAAAGTTTCATGAAGAGACATCTCTAATCAAAGCAGCGGAAATCTATACAGCAAGTCTAACAGCGAGACTAATACAGCGGAAGCATCAAACGTCTAAGCACCTGAGAAATAACATGCTTAAAAAATGTCAACACGAATGTGAATCCTCTAGTTGCTGACCAATTTCCAGAACCAAACTCGTCTTCGTTTGACCATGGCGATGGTTTAAGTGCGAGTAGGTCAGAAATTTCAGCACAACGTTACAAAGGTGTAGTGATTTTAAAAAGGCTATAAATCCTAAACCGTATATCGGATTAAGACTTAAACAAAAAGTTATCTACTCGAATGGAACTATCTGGAAATCAACTTTTCCAGTAGCCTAGGAGACTGGTCTGACACAGAAAACAGTAAGCAAGTGCTCCGGTGAGATTCTTGGTGCTTGATGCTCATCACGGTTCTCATCCTTGATGCTTGTAGCTTCAAGTGTACAACTCATTGATGTGTTAGCATCACTTTGACCAAGGTCTTACCATCAACACACAAGAGTCAAGACTAAGAATTTAAAACATAACTCATGTGAGAGTTTGAGCAAGGTGATGAACCAAAGTTACATCAATTTTCTTAGTTTCAACACAATACAAGTCTTATTAAGCTATAAACTTTGAATCAAACTAAATAATCAAGACCTTAAGCTAGAGAGCTTAGATCTTAACTAGATATTAAAGATCTTAGACTAAAAAGTCTAAATCTCATGTTCTTGGTGAAACCCTAAGTCAAAACACTTAGACTTTCAACTTTACACAACCATAAGCTATGAAACTTAGATTTTGTAAAGTGAACACAAATAAATGAATTCTTGTTTTAACAAGTTAGATGACCATAAGTTATATATCTTAGATCAATCTTACATGTGTGAAAGTTATAAACTAGTAAGCTTAAACTTTCTTGTTCTTGAACTTTCAAAGTTAGACTTTGGTTACAAGATTTATGAGATCAAAGTTTAACAAGTAATCTTTGACCAAGCACTTATATAAATCGAATTCTACAAACAACAATGATAAATTTAAAGTTAAAAATAAACAAGTTCAAGTAAGGATCCTTTATACAAAAAGATATTTATGAACTTGAATCTTCATGAAATGAACTTTAAAGTTCCAATACTTGAACATAAAGAAGATCATAAAGTAATTTGATCTTAAAATTTGTTACAAGTTCATGTAGAACCAAAAGCTACAAAGCTTTGATCCTTGTTCTTGCTTCTTCATCATAAAAGTGATCAAAGATTTGCAAGATAACATGAGGATTGAAGTTATAAAAACCAAAATCCAAAATTAACAAATGATGATGATGATTTCGGTTTAGAAGAAGAAAAAGAAAAGAAAAAAGTTAAAAACCTTCAAGTTCTTCAAGAAAAGTTGAGAGAAAAGTTGAGAGAAAACTTGAGAGAATAAGAGTGTGTGTTTTTGAAATGAGAATGAGATGTTTAAAATGAAATGGTGATGTTGGGTGGTGCCTTGTAGGCCGACGGTTGTAGTGGGGCGGTGGGGGGGACCATTTGCTTGCTATTGGATGGTGGTAGATGGTGGTGGTTGTACATGTTAGGTGGCATAGCATAAGGTGTTAAAACATGTAAGGAAATGGTACACTAGCATGCTTAATCTTGTCTAATCTACTAATGGGTTTTGTCTTATGCTTAATGGGTTAAATTAGTCCATTAACTAGTCCATTAAGTGAGTCCATCAAGTATGTAGGTTGGGCCTTGGAAGTCCACTAAGGTAAAGTCCATTAAGGTAACTAGTAAGCCTTAGTAAACACTAAGCTTAATTAAGGAATCATAAAACCATGTGATTGTCATTAATAAATAACAATTACGTTTACGTAGTCATAATATCCCAATTATGACGAAAGTTTAACGTGTACCAAGTATGTATCTCGTTTAAAGAGATAAGTGACACTAACGGTCGTAAAAGCAATCAAGGATCATGTGAAGTAACCAAGTACTTAAAAACACGTTGTAGATAGTAATGATGGTAATTAGCATCATTAATGATCCCAGCAAATAATCAGTACGCACAAATACACAGTTTCGTGAAAGTAACAAGTAATAACATAAGTCGAAAAAGTCGGGTCGTTACAGACGCGAAGCGAGGGCTCTTCAACATGTATATACAAACAAAAACAAAAGAAAACCAATCCGAGAAACAATCTATGGAGCCAAAATCTTTAGATCTAAACATCGTGAAAATTATTACACACCACAATCGGTAAAAAAACAAAAATATTAAACAGAAACACAGAAAAACATCGAATAAAATAATTAGTAACAAAAACATCACCTATATGAAAATAGTCTAATTAGATAGAAACATGTACAGATTATAACATGCAAAAAGTAGTTAAGTTAAATTAAACACACTATAATCCACAAAACTATAATTCAAAGTGATGAAAAATCACGTGAAGCATAAAACCAAAAATACACATTCGGACAACATTAGTTGTGAATCGAAAATCCTGTTAACCATAAAAAAAATTAAATAAAAGATATATAAATATAAATATAAATAAAAGATATATAAATATAAATATAAAAAAATTCTTAACTTTCAAGTAAAATATAAAGAACACATGAATACTTAGCAATATTAAATGAATAATGATAATGATAATATATGCCTGGAATTCGATTAAGTGGAACAACAATCTGAATATCAAATTGCGTTATTGATTAAATATCTGTTTATCAGATCGATTGATTCGAACATTATAAGGAAGGGTTAGAACCAGGGTTTTTTCTTGATAAACTTAACCGTATTGATACACTTTACCGGAATCGATTGATTGGAGTTAAGTTTTCTGATTAACCGGAGAGCACAAATTGAAGAAAATGCCCTGGAGTCAATGGATGTTTATTGCAATTGAATGTTACTAATGGTGTATCCTATCGTATACACGCATAAAGGCATAATATTCGCATGGAATTAGCATCAGAAACACTGAGAACAACAGTTTTGTGAAACTATCCATCTAGCGTTCTCCGCCTAGCCTTGAAGGCCGCCTAGCGCTTAAGCCCTGACCGGAGAGCGCCCCGTTCAGCGTAAATTTCGGATCATGAATAACAGAACGTATCATCATCTGACACGTGTCCCCGAGCAATCCGGTGGATTTATCACTATAAATAGACCCCTTGGGTCGTCATTTTACACATTCAGTCACTCTGACAACTTGTGACTAGAGATTCCACCTTTCTCTCTCACATAGTATTTTCTCTCACTAGAAGTCATCTGGCTAGTAGCTCTACGCTCAGTGGACAAAAGATTGATTAAGCCACCCCACAGATTTCTATATCTGTGTACCAGGTCTGCAGGGATTATTTTCTGAGGGTAAACATCAATCGGCAACACTCCCCCACTCTTAGCTTGATACTTCTAGTATTGTGCTGATACACTAAACTTTACCACATAAGGAAATAGGTATTAACAATGGCGCCATCTATTATTAAAACGAATCATCTCACTGATACTGATGAAAAAGGCAAAGATAAAGAATTGGTACCCATAGGTGTAGGCATGATACTGTAACAACCCGACTTTGTTAATCCAAAAACACGCCCAAAAAAAAATTTTTGGACCTGCCCATCTGGACGGTGTCCAGATTTCTAGACGGCATCCAACACTTAAGACCGGGACGGTGTTCAGCATATCTGGACGGCGTCCAGATTCCCTGGCAGCTGCTGTCCCCGGGTCCAACTCACGTGAGCGGAAATCCCGCTTTCTGACACTTTTAAACGAAAACCTTTTTACAACATATCACAATATAATAAAATAAGAGGTTTCCATCATCAAAACAAGTTTTACAACATCGGGCCTACATCGACCCGTCTTACGCGTTTCGATTAAAAATACAAGTTTCGACCAATACAAGTTTAATTTCCAAATTACACTAGAGCATGGTGTTTGGGGTTAAACTACCCAAATCTTGGCCGAACTTCCAAAAGCTAACCCAAAAGCATCCCCCATCAAAATAAGCGGGAGACCACTAATCCAACCGAATACCTTTGCCTTTGTCCACGCCGGAGCCTAAAAAGGTAAACAACGAGAGGGTAAGCTAACGCTTAGTAAATGCAATAGTTATACACGTACATATATAAAATACCTACTTGCACACTTACACGAATACCGCATACATGCTAGCAACACAAAAGGGCTTAACATGTGACAACCCGAAAATTTCCAACCAAATTTAAACTTTAATCTTTATATGTTTCCGACATGATAAGCAATATTTGTTAAGTTAAATTTTAAGAATTTTAAACTATGTTCATACATTCATTCAACCTCGACCAAGTTCCAACGATTCACGAACCATTAAACGAATATGATTATATATGTATATGTGTATATATATTATAACTTGGAACGTAAACAAAATATTAGATTAAATACTTTATATGATTGTATCTGTTTCAAAATGTTTATCAATGGAATTATGATTACAAGTCTCTGTTGAAAGGCCCACGTTGATTTGAGAAATCTTTCCATTTTAACAATATTCGGAAAATGGTAAAGTGATTTATAAATAAGAACAAATTATCAATTATTGAGAACTAGACAAAGGATAGTGGAAGATTGAATCTCATAAAGAATCGATTGATCTATTTAGTTTCAAACGTACAAAAACGTTTTCAGTTTAAAAAGAACTTTATTATTAAAACGTATATAACTTTTATAAATATCTAGAACCACTTTTGACAACTCATTACTTAACTAGTATGATAAAGATAACGATATTTATATTTTATTTTATTAAATATATATAACGATTTAAATTAATATTATATATATTTATACGCGTATTATACGTACATAGTTTTATACTTTTACTATACTTAAACTTTACCTTTACTTTATTTTTACTTTACTTTAACTTTAATAATTCATACTTTAATAATTCATACTTTAATAATTCACTTTAATAATTCATACTTTAATAATTCACTTTAATAATTCATACTTTAATAATTCATACTTTAATAATTCACTTTAATAATTCAAAATTCTATTATAAATAGAATTCAATAGGTTTCATTATTTCATAGAAACTTGAAAATATTTTTCTCTAAACTCTCTCAATCAATTTACATATATATATTTACTCCGTATTATTTCAACATATTATTAGTATACATAAAATATTACGACGGAGTGCTGTCCGAGTCGTTTCGAAATTGTTTTTAGAGTAGGATAGGATTAAGGAAATTATGGGTTATAGCTACGGAGGTGATTGAGTATGGTTCATGGGTATGCTCGTGAGGTCAATATAGTGTTTATCATTTCCGTTGCGTCTACGTACCTTTCCTGCAATATTGAATCCCAATATTGATACGTGAGTACTCATAATTTAACTTTTACATACTAATAGTGTATCCCTGACTAGTGCTCGAGTATTTAGGATTATGCACGCTTGTACTTTTGATATTGCCCTTAGACAGGTTAGGTAGGTTAGGTTGAATCTTGAATTAGTTACACTTACAGTTGAGATAAGGTATAAGATATGCATGTCCTTGGAAAGCTAGCGAAAAATTAAGAACGTTTCCTTTAGATATCGAATGGTTTCGATGAACGGATTAGAAGTTATAATCAATTGAATTTTCGATATTTTTATTAAAAATGATTATTATTATCGTCGTTTTTATCGTCGTTCTAGTTTTATCTTATTATTATGATTATTATTATCTTTATCAATAAAAGGGATTTATCATTAAAAATTGTTATTTTTTTTTATTATTACTATCGTTATTATCGTTAAAGTTATAATTAGTATTATTATTATTATCCAATTATTATTATTATTATTAGTATTATTAGTATTATTATTATTATTATTATTATTATTATTATTATTAATATATATATCATTATTTAAAAATGGTTATTGTTATTGTTATTATTATTATTACTATATTATCATTAAGATAATTATTAGTATTATCGTTAATAATGTTATAGTAACTATCATTATTAATATTAGTGTAATTGATACAAATATTTGTAACACCTAATTATTTTGATTACTATTATTATCATTATTATGAACACGATATAAAAGACGATTAAAAGCTATTAAACAAAACGATTAGGAAATAATGAGTAAGAGTATCGTGATGAAATTAAAATATTATAAGATATTGATTTAGATAAAATTATCGTTCTTATTATTTTTATCATTACTATTATTATTAAAAGTATTGTTAGTATTAAAACTATCATTTTAACAAAAATTATCATTTTAATAGAAATATCATTGTTACTATAAAATATCATTATTATTATTATTTTAAATAGAAATATTATTTTAAAGATAATATTAAAAATTATCGTAAATATTAAAGTTATCATAATTAGAATTATCGTTTTATCATAATGTCATCTTAGTAATTATAAATATTGATATTTTTATAATAATAATTATTATTATAAAATAATACAACTTTTACTTACTATCATTATAGATATTATTTTATCAAATAAATATGTGATACAAACATATTTTACTACGTGTAATAACTTACTTTAATAATACCTATCATATTATCTTTATGATATTAAATGAACCCTATAAATTTTATTACTTAATATATATAAAAGTATATTTTATTATATAAATTTAATATAAAATTTTATTTATTAATAAATAAATTATATTATTTGCTCTAATAAATCTTTTAAAAAATATTTAAGAATATAAAACGACGATATTTAAACTATATATTAATCATGTATAGATTTTTGGAAATTATTTTGAGTTAAATTTACTTTTGTTGACTTTTGCATATTAGTCTCGAGCATTAGGATTGTGGTACACTATGACTTGACCTAATTTGTTAGACAAATATTGACCAACACATAAATATATATAATTAATTTAGGTTCGTGAATCCGAGGCCAACCTTGCACTTGTTCAATGACGTTATATGTATTTTTACTACGAAATACAGTATGGTGAGTTTCATTTGCCTTTCTACCCTTTATATTTTTGGGACTGAGAATACATGCGCTTTTATAAATGTTTGACGAAATAGACATAAGTAATTGAAACTACATTCTATGGTTGAATTATCGAAATCGAATATGCCCCTTTTTATTAAAGTCTGGTAATCTAAGAATCAGGGAACAGACACCCTAATTGACGCGAATCTTAAAGATAGATCTATTGGGCCTAACAAACCCCATCCAAAGTACCGGATGCTTTAGTACTTCGAAATTTATATCATGTCCGAAGGAGGATCCCGGAATGATAGGGGATATTCTTATTTGTATCTAGTTAATGTCGGTTACCAGGTGTTCACCATATGAATGATTATTTTTGTCTCTATGCATGGGACGTATATTTATGAGAACTGGAAATGAAATTCTTGTGGTCTATTAAAATGATGGAAATAAATGATTATGATAAACTAATGAACTCACCAACCTTTTGGTTGACACTTTAAAGCATGTTTATTCTCAGGTGTTAAAGAAATCTTCCGCTGTGCATTTGCTCATTTTAAAGATATTACTTGGAGTCTTTCATAGCATATTTCGAAGAACGTTGCATTCGAGTCATTGTGTTCATCAAAGATTATTATTAAATCAATTTATAGTTGGATAGTGGATATTATGAAATGGTATGCATGCCTGTCAATTTTCGATGTAAAGAAAGTTTATCTTTTAAAAACGAATGCAATGTTTGTAAAATGTATCATATAGAGGTCAAATACCTCGCAATGTAATCAACTATTGTGAATCGTTTATAATGTATATGAACGGGTCCTTTCAGTTGGTATCAGAGTGGTGGTCTTAGCGAACCAGGTCTGCATTAGTGTGTCTAACTGATAAGTCGATAGGATGCATTAGTGAGTCTGGACTTCGACCGTGTCTGCATGTCAAAAGTTTTGCTTATCTTTTTGTGTCGAAAATTAACTACTTATCATTCTCAGAAAATTACCTACTTATCATTTTTAGTCTAAGACACGTCTTGCTGCATTGATTGCATGAATAGTGTATAGACAAAAATTCATATCTTGGCATATCTGCTAAATCATATCTTATCGTATCTGTTACTTTAAACTTTGCCTGACATATCCCGCAAAGTCCTCCGTAATCTACGAAATCTTTTGATATATATATATATATATATATATATATATATATATATATATATATACATACATATATATATATATACATATATATATATATATATATATATATATATATATATATATATATATATATATATATATATATATATTATATGTAATTAGAATACCATCCGTTAGCTAAAATCATTTCATATCGAAAAAAAAAATCCTTTATCCAATCGTACGAAATGGAATTCGTCATCAGTTCAAGTCACTCAGATTCCGAAATGGAATTCCATTCAAGCTCCGAAAGCAGTGTGACCAGAATAGATCAACCAATCAGTCATCACCTATTCTGGATGAATTGGGGATGGGTTCGTAGCCTCCTCAATCATTGGAGACAAGAAGAAGGTGATCCCTTCCATCCACTACATTGCCCTCTTGACAAAGAACCTGAAGCACTTACCGGTGAACCTGTCCGAAACACCATTTTCTCGCTCATTTCCAGAGTATCTCATCACGATTATATATTACATCAAATTTTAGATTTTATTTATCCGCTCGTCCGAACCGACAATCACCCCGGTGTAATAGAAGAAGTCAACGAGCTTTGCGCTCGGGTAGTGGCTTTGGAGAATATGGTGCAGAGATTACAAACACCAGCAGCAGTATCAGCAGCATAACCAGTACCACCATCATCAACGCCAACAGTACCATTACCACCTCAAACCACAACCGCGTTGTAAACCTCAACTTCACAATCTGTCCCACGAGCATCAACGTCATACGCACCATACATACCAAGAAGTACCAACAACAATAACTGACAAAGTATTAATTCATAACTTCATTGGAGAAACATTCCGCGGCGATTATGTAATCTCTAAAGTCTTAGAGATTATCTAATCTAGCCCTAACCATAAATCAGTTAAGCGAACCAAAATGATAGAAGGAAGAGTAGAAACCCTGACAAAAATGGTGTGTGATTAACAAGCTAAACTTGCTTTACCAACAACATCAACAGTACCGTCAGCGTTACCAGCATCGTCAGTACAGTCAACATCCGAATCAAAAACACAGATAACATCACAAACTCCGTCAGTTCAAGAATCACTGTGGACATCATTACGAATCAATAACGTGTATATTGTATCAACGAGTTATGAAGAATTAACTCATTCCCTCTGAAGAAATTATATGTATATTATATATATATATATATTGAAATAAATCTTTCCGTGCTAAGCTATTGTGTGTGAATCTTAACTACTCGGTTAATTCATATTACAAATATGCAATAGTGTACGTCCTTCGGCCGCAACTTAACCAGCGTTAACTACAATCTCTGTCGAAATTCAACAAATTCCAATTCATAATAAATCAAGTATATATTTGATTTTACACTTTCATCATCGATGTACCAGAAACTTTTCTGATAACATCATTCGTACTTTGCGAAATTCACAAGAATTCCACGAACCGAACATCATACATCAACAAATAACGAAGTATTGATTCATAATTTCAATGTCATTAAAGAAATACTGCGTAAAAGTTATGTACTTTTTAAAGCCTTTAGGGATTATTTAATTCTAGTTTCAACCGTAAATCAAATGAGTTTAATTTAACATTAACTCATTAAATCTATGTTACATCTGAAGAAAATATACATATATATATTTTCATAAAGACTGTAATAAAATTCTTTTGTACAAAATATTAATTGTGAAATTTTTTTTAACGGGTAGGTAATACCCGAGAGATATATAAATTCACAATTAATATGTTACATTCTTCGAATCTGATTAAGCAAATCATCCATTATACTCCCTACTTTCACAACAATATACATTCTTTTATAGAAATCAAAACAACCATACTCATTCAAAATTTAATTACATATTCTGATTTTGAAATCTTAAAATTCAACTTGAGATATGACCAAAATCATCACTCTTAGATCCTTACATCTTTCACAAGCTATATTTTGACTTCAAAACTGTGTTAGAACATCAAATGTATGTTAACGATTACAATCTGTGTTCAAACCCTTCAAAAATTTCTGAAGACACTTCGAATGATGAGCAATCGAGATGATGATCCAACCACATGTTACCCACAGTTATGTACCCGAAAAACTCTTGAAACCAAAGTAAAAGTTTAAACAACGTATCCGCGTCAGATTCTTTGGCATTTATTAGCAAAAATAACTTTGCGACTCCTATTCAAAGTAGCCAGTTTTGTCACAGCTCCAGCAAGTCAACTTCGACTTTTCAGTCAGACTAACCTTATTATAACCTTGAGATATACACCATCGTTACCAAGGAACCTTTTACATTCCACCACATTATTAGCAGATGTACCAACAACTTCATTACCCTTTGACTTTAGCCTCTCCAAAAAGTCATTATAATTATTCATTGAAACCCCATCATTTACTCATTTGCATCTTGTAATGAGAATTGCCATACGAATCATTGGGAATTAGCAATCAGTATTTTCAAATCTCGCAGCATGTCTACGCCAACAGTTATATGTGTATATATAACGTCTATCTTCTGGAATTAATTTGAATGTGAAGTTTCTGAAAAACACTCCGAACTACGAATTGGTTCTCCGAAAAAAAAATGCTGATGAAGCAGCAAAAACTATAAACGACTTTAAACGGTAAAAGCTGGATGATAATGATGAAGTGTGCTGGCAAAGCGCAGAAAAAGAGAAGTTTTGGAACTGGAAAACGGATTGAGCAAAGTAGGAAGGAGGCTGTGGACAAATTACAAAGACTGAACCTGACTTCAAAGGATCCAAATGATTCAGTACCTGCTGAAGTCATTAACGAATACCTTGCTCCTGACTCTAAACCTCTGCGAACAATATTCTTCATCATCCTCTGATATTAGAAATTCTAAAATATCATCATATCTTTCATTATAAATATCCTCCATATTTCTGAAGATATTTTCTTAATTTTTCTTATTTGAAATCATTTACCTCTTCGCGCTATCTGTATTACATCATAAAAGAAACTATTTTAGTTTCTAAATTCTGAAACATTCAAGTTTAAAATAGTAATATTTTGAAGTAGTGTTGGGAACTGAAGCATGAATTAGTATAATATAATGACACTTGATCAATGTGATTATATTACGGTAAGTCATGCTGAGTTTCTAAATGGAACGTGATGATTCACAGATCATAACATCATCATGTGCCATGTTATACGACTCTTGTATTCTATTTAACCTCTAAAATATCAAGAAAATATTTCTTGATGATTCGGCCTTTTCCAAGGTATTCTAGTAATTTGACAAGTCAAGATCGTGCCATCACAATTTTCTTCCTATAACATTAACAATGTTCATTCCGAAATTCATATCTGTGAATTCTGGACCATTACAAGCGGTGCTTAATCGCAAGAAGAAGAAACAAAAGAACAAAACTCCGAAATAGAAATTGGGGTATAAATTGCAGCAAATAAAAGAGAGCATTAACTGTGAATGATAATGATTATAGAAGACAGAAGCAGAGACTTTGAAATATAAGGGAACATATAAAGCCCAACGACAAACCAGAAATTATAAACCATATATATTGATGCATATAGCAATATAAAGACACGGGAGAACTAGAAACACTATAAACCCAAGAGTATAGTAGAAGTAAATAAATTCTTTCGGTGGTAGATGAAAAAGAACAATGACCGATATGAAAGTTAGAAGTATATCGAGAATCAGAACTAGATGGAGCATATTGTTGAATACTTTAAAATATGAGTTAAGGGGGGAAGAATAGAAGGTGATGAAACATGACTAGGAACTTAGAAATCAACAGATTTAACTCACACAATGGCGGAATAAGTGAATCAAACCCTCTAGTGAATAGGTTAAGTTTTTTTTTTTTTTGATTAATTTAGTCAAACCACAACTAAATCAAGTGTGATTAGATCAACACCTAGAGCTATTATTCACCACCTGGGTGATTTGGACTGAGAGAGAATCGGAGGAGCTCACTAGATCTGAGTGTGTGTAACAAATGAGAGGCTTAACCTAAAATGAAGAACATAAGACTTTATATACCCCTGCTGTTGACTCACCCATACGATTCATTCATCACAAGTACGAGTTGGCTTCATCAGCCGTACGGGTGATCACTCACTCGTGTCTTCTCATTTAGGTTGTAATTGTGACTTAGCTCAGCATCAACCGTGCGTATGAGCCTGTCAGCCGTACTAGTGAGGCTTCACTCGTACGTCTGACTAAGTCTAACATAGTCAAACATCTAAATCTCGTTCCTGCAGTTCCTGTAACCACATACAAACACGGATAGGATAATAACGAGCAATCATGGTGGCCTGTAAATTGTTGTACCTGCAATGGACGTGGGTAGATGTCTAGGGACTTGCATAAAATGCATCAACAGAAGGTGTGAGTTGTAAGGAAACGAAGGAGGTGAATTAATAAGAAAATCTCCGACAGAACAATTAAAATGGACGATCGCATTTAAAGCGGATCCTAATTCCCTTGATTACCGGATAGTCAAATCTTATTAAGAAGATTTTCTTCAAATCCCTTGAAATCTGGGAATCAATCATATCTACGTCAAATGATAAGATGAATCTACACTTACTCATTTCACTCTTCTATGTTAGCTTCATTCGTACTCTTCATATAAATGGATTGTTTATCCAAATTATTCGCTGATGATAAAACTCTAATTTTCAGCCCGTATGCATCATGAAAACATACTTATTATCATTCACGACCTTTCCACTCAAATTTCGGGACGAAATTTCTTTAACGGGTAGGTACTGTGACAACCCGAAAATTTCCAACCAAATTTAAACTTTAATCTTTATATGTTTTCGACACGATAAGCAATATTTGTTAAGTTAAATTTTAAGAATTTTAAACTATGTTCATACATTCATTCAACCTCGACCAAGTTCCAACGATTCACGAACCATTAAACTAATATGATTATATATGTATATGTGTATATATATTATAACTTGGAACGTAAACAAAATATTAGATTAAATACTTTATATGATTGTATCTGTTTCAAAATGTTTATCAATGGAATTATGATTACAAGTCTCTGTTGAAAGGCCCACGTTGATTTGAGAAATCTTTCCATTTTAACAATATTAGGAAAATGGTAAAGTGATTTATAAATAAGAACAAATTATCAATCATTGAGAACTAGACAAAGGATAGTGGAAGATTGAATCTCATAAAGAATCGATTGATCTATTTAGTTTCAAACGTACAAAAACGTTTTCAGTTTAAAAAGAACTTTATTATTAAAACGTATATAACTTTTATAAATATCTAGAACCACTTTTGACAACTCATTACTTAACTAGTATGATAAAGATAACGATATTTATATTTTATTTTATTAAATATATATAACGATTTAAATTAATATTATATATATTTATACGCGTATTATACGTACATAGTTTTATACTTTTACTATACTTAAACTTTACCTTTACTTTATTTTTACTTTACTTTAACTTTAATAATTCACTTTAATAATTCATACTTTAATAATTCACTTTAATAATTTATACTTTAATAATTCACTTTAATAATTCATACTTTAATAATTCACTTTAATAATTCATACTTTAATAATTCACTTTAATAATTCAAAATTCTATTATAAATAGAATTCAATAGGTTTCATTATTTCATAGAAACTTGAAAATATTATTCTCTAAACTCTCTCAATCGATTTACATATATATATTTACTCCGTATTATTTCAAGATATTATTAGTATACATAAAATATTACGACGGAGTGCTGTCCGAGTCGTTTCGAAATTGTTTTTAGAGTAGGATAGGATTAAGGAAATTATGGGTTATAGCTACGGAGGTGATTGAGTATGGTTCATGGGTATGCTCGTGAGGTCAATATAGTGTTTATCATTTCCGTTGCGTCTACGTACCTTTCCTGCAATATTGAATCTCAATATTGATACATGAGTACTCATAATTTAACTTTTACATACTAATAGTGTATCCCTGACTAGTGCTCGAGTATTTAGGATTATGCATGCTTGTACGTTTGATATTGCCCTTAGACAGGTTAGGTTGAATCTTGAATTAGTTACACTTACGGTTGAGATAAGGTATAAGATATGCATGTCCTTGGAAAGCTAGCGAAAAATTAAGAACTTTTCCTTTAGATATCGAATGGTTTCGATGAACGGATTAGAAGTTATAATCAATTGAATTTTCGATATTTTTATTAAAAATGATTATTATTATCGTCGTTTTTATCTTCTTTCTAGTTTTATCTTATTATTATGATTATTATTATCTTTATCAATAAAAGGGATTTATCATTAAAAATTGTTATTTTTTTTATTATTACTATCGTTATTATCGTTAAAGTTATAATTAGTATTATTATTATTATCCAATTATTATTATTATTATTATTATTATTATTATTATTATTATTATTATTAGTATTATTAGTATTATTATTATTATTATTATTATTATTATTATTATTATTATTATTATTATTATTATTATTATTATTATTAATATATATATCATTATTTAAAAATGGTTATTGTTATTGTTATTATTATTATTACTATATTATCATTAAGATAATTATTAGTATTATCGTTAATAATGTTATAGTAACTATCATTATTAATATTAGTGTAATTAAAACAAATATTTGTAACACCTAATTATTTTGATTACTATTATTATCATTATTATGAACACGATATAAAAGACAATTAAAAGCTATTAAACGAAATGATTAGGAAATAATGAGTAAGAGTATCATGATGAAATTAAAATATTATAAGATATTGATTTAGATAAAATTATCGTTCTTATTATTTTTATCATTACTATTATTATTAAAAGTATTGTTAGTATTAAAACTATCATTTTAACAAAAATTATCATTTTAATAGAAATGTCATTGTTACTATAAAATATCATTATTATTATTATTTTAAATAGAAATATTATTTTAAAGATAATATTAAAAATTATCGTAAATATTAAAGTTATCATAATTAGAATTATCATTTTATCATAATGTCATCTTAGTAATTATAAATATTGATATTTTTATAATAATAATTATTATTATAAAATAATACAACTTTTACTTACTATCATTATAGATATTATTTTATCAAATAAATATGTGATACAAACATATTTTACTACGTGTAATAACTTACTTTAATAATACCTATCATATTATCTTTATGATATTAAATGAACCCTATAAATTTTATTACTTAATATATATAAAGGTATATTTTATTATATAAATTTAATATAAAATTTTATTTATTAATAAATAAATTATATTATTTGCTCTAATAAATCTTTTAAAAAATATTTAAGAATATAAAATGACGATATTTAAACTATATATTAATCATGTATAGATTTTTGGAAATTATTTTGAGTCAAAATTACTTTTGTTGACTTTTGCATATTAGTCTCGAGCATTAGGATTGTGGTACACTATGACTTGACCTAATTTGTTAGACAAATATTGACCAACACATAAATATATATAATTAATTTAGGTTCGTAAATCCGAGGCCAACCTTGCACTTGTTCAATGACGTTATATGTATTTTTACTACGAAATACAGTATGGTGAGTTTCATTTGCCTTTTTACCCTTTATATTTTTGGGACTGAGAATACATGCGCTTTTATAAATGTTTGACGAAATACACACAAGTAATTGAAACTACATTCTATGGTTGAATTATCGAAATCGAATATGCCCCTTTTTATTAAAGTCTGGTAATCTAAGAATTAGGGAACAGACACCCTAATTGACGTGAATCTTAAAGATAGATCTATTGGGCCTAACAAACCCCATCCAAAGTACCGGATGCTTTAGTACTTCGAAATTTATATCATGTCCGAAGGAGGATCCCGGAATGATAGGGGATATTCTTATATGTATCTAGTTAATGTCGGTTACCAGGTGTTCACCATATGAATGCTTATTTTTGTCTCTATGCATGGGACGTATATTTATGAGAACTGGAAATGAAATTCTTGTGGTCTATTAAAATGATGGAAATAAATGATTATGATAAACTAATGAACTCACCAACCTTTTGGTTGACACTTTAAAGCATGTTTATTCTCAGGTGTTAAAGAAATCTTCCGCTGTGCATTTGCTCATTTTAAAGATATTACTTGGAGTCTTTCATAGCATATTTCGAAGAACGTTGCATTCGAGTCATTGAGTTCATCAAAGATTATTATTAAATCAATTTATAGTTGGATAGTGGATATTATGAAATGGTATGCATGCCTGTCAATTTTCGATGTAAAGAAAGTTTGTCTTTTAAAAACAAATGCAATGTTTGTAAAATGTATCATATAGAGGTCAAATACCTCGTAATGTAATCAACTATTGTGAATCGTTTATAATGTATATGAACGGGTCCTTTCATAACATCTCAAGTACAAAGCTATTAACCTCCTATCTCACAAGCTAGCATAACAAAGGCATATATATGTATATAACTCAAACCATATAATAGCTTACAACTCAAAACAATATCCATGGTTAACCAATCGTACAAGGGAATGGCGCTCGCGAAAATGCCATTGGTGTTCATAACATCCGTTAGTGTACTTAACACCTCGTATCACTAAACCCTAGGGTGGCACCTTAACACCTCGGTACTTCACCCCGAGTGGCATCTTAACACCTCGATGCTTCACTCTTTATTTTACGGAGTGGCGTCTTAACACCTTGACACTTCACTCCTAGGTGACATCTTAACACCTCGATGCTTCACCCCGAGTAGCATCTTAACACCTCGATGCTTCACTCATCAATTACTTAGAGTGGCATCTTAACACCTCAATGCTTCACTCTGAGTGGCGTCTTAACACCTCGACACATCACTCGTCACGTGAAACATGGTGTCTTAGCACCTCGACACTTCACATCTCACGCTACAACAAATAGATACATTATATACCTACGTATATAATTATTCCACTCACCTTAGAGTCTTTTGCGAAAGATAACCGAGCTTGCAACTTCAATGTAACGTACCTATCACATTTAGCACATAATCAATCACAACTCAAGTTGGTCAACCAACTTACTCCCAATTCTAGTGCCATTTTGACCCAAGATGCAATTCCGACCCATTTGCACCCTTAACCCTAATATTTGGGTCAACACCAACAAAACCCCAACACTAGCCAAAAATGGTCTTAAACACTTTATAATCACAAGTTTAGTGTGTTCTCATACACATTTAACAACCTAGGTCGCCCGAGACCCATTTGACCTATTTCGAGGTCAACACCCCCATTTGGGTCACCCACAACCCAAATGACACCGACTAACATTAACTACAAATGTGCTAGTGATTTACTAAACCTTTAAGACCCATTTACACACTTTAACTTTTCAAAACCCTAGGTTAGTCATCTTTTGGGTCTTCATGACCCAAACTTACCCAAAACCCCCAAATCACTAACAAATGGGTTTTAAGTGCAACACTAACCCAAACCCTAACCCTTAACACAATTTAAGTAAAAAAATTAGGTTTTATAACTTAACAACACAATCATCACGTAGCTAGCGACTAGATGAACAACTTTAGAACTCGCACTAAGACCCGATTCAACCTCTTTCTTCCTTTAATGGAGCTCTCTCACTCTATAACTTCCTTTCTTTCTAGAATTTAGTGGAGGGAGATAAAGTAGATGAAAATGGAGTAATGAGGCTCACTAAAACTGATCTAGGGTCTTAAAGTCGTCCACAAAGTGAAATTACCAAACTACCCCTTTTTAAATATCAAAATACCAAAGCTGGCTCGTCAGGCCATCTGGACGGCGTCCAGATTTCTGGATGGCGTCTAGACTTTCAAAACGGGACGGCGTTCAGCCCTGTTGGACGGCGTCCAATATAACAGGGGAAAACTAGATCTTACAACTCTCCCCCACTTGAACCGGATAGCGACCTCGCAATCCAAGCCGCATGACAAGCAGGAAGATACATAAGAACAAACTCTTCGGGCTCCCAAGTAAACTTGGAACCTAAACTACGCCGCCATTGAACTTTAAAGGTTCTCACCTCTTTATTTCTCAATCTTTTCACTTTTTTGTCAAGTATGGAAATCGGCTCCTCAATATACTCTAGCTTGTTGTTTAGTTCAATTTCGTCTAATGACACCCACGAAGAATCATCCGCAAGACACCTACGGAGATGGGAAACATGAAATGTATTATGGATCCCCGCAAGTTCTTCGGGTAATTTCAAACGATATGCGACTTCACCAACACGAGCTAAAACCTTAAATGGCCCAATAAACCGAGGAGCTAACTTTCCCCATTTTCTAAACAGAATAATGCCTTTCCATGGTGAAACCTTAAGCATCACCATGTCGCCCTCTTGGAATTCGATCATTCGCCTACGTTTATCGGCATACGACTTTTGTCTATCTTGCGCCTTTTTCAAATGATACCGAATCACATCAATCTTTCTATTCGTCTCTAAAACCAAATCGGTACTCCCGATTTCCTTTTGTCCCACTTCACCCCAACAAATTGGAGTTCGACATCTTCGCCCATAAAGCATCTCATACGGTGGCATCCCGATACTAGTATGATAACTATTATTGTACGAGAATTCCACCAAAGGTAAGTGCTCGTCCCAACTACCACCGAAATCAATAATACACGCCCGTAACATGTCCTCTAATGTTTGATTTGTACGTTCGGTTTGACCGTCCATTTGAGGATGATACGCCGTGCTCAATTTTAATTGTGTACCCATATCGTCATGAAACTTTTCCCAAAACCGAGACATAAAACGGGTATCTCGATCCGAAATAATAGATATAGGAACCCTATGTCGAGCGACTACTTCCTTGATAAACAATTTAGCCAAGGTCTCCGACGATATCGCTTCCGGAATGGGAAGAAATAAAGCACTTTTCGTCAATCGATCAACTATCACCCAAATCGAATCAAATTGGGTTCTCGCCATTTTAGGTAACTTTGTGATGAAATCCATGGTAATGTGCTCCCATTTCCACTTCGGGATTTCTAACGGTTGCAACTTACCATACGGCTTTTGGTGCTCAGCTTTAACTTGCAAGCATGTGATGCATTGCTCAACATACTTTACAACATCACGTTTCATGCCCGGCCACCAATACTCTTTTCTTAAATCAAGATACATTTTCGTCGCGCCCGGATGAATGGAATACTTTGACTTATGTGCTTCATTAAGTAGCACTTGTCGATAATCACCCATCTTAGGCACCCACACCCTTCCTTGAAAAGAAAACAAACCACGCGAGCCCATAGTAATGAACTCCGATTGCCCCACTATTCGTTCCGCATGCTTGTTGTGAACGTAAGCCTCTATTTGAATCACACCAAGTCTTTCAAGAAAATCGTTAGTAATAATCATACGTAACGATCCCAATCGTAACGCCGGGTGATGACTCTTTTGACTTAACGCATCCGCGACCACATTCGCCTTGCCCGGATGATAAAGTATCTCACAATCAAAATCTTTTACCACATCCATCCACCTACGTTGACGATAATTCAAATCTCTTTGGTTAAAGAGATGTTTCAAACTCTTATGATCCCAATAAATCGTACTCTTGACACTATACAAGTAATGGCGCCAAATTTTCAATGCATGCACAACCGCCAACTCAAGATCATGAGTCGGATATCTCGTCTCGTGTTCCTTTAATTGTCGAGAGGCGTAAGCGATGACTTTACCTCTTTGCATTAGAACACACCCGAGCCCATTTAGAGAGGCATCACAATACAACGTCATGTCTTCCACACCTTCCAGCAACACTAACACTGGAGCTTGACACAATTTCTCTTTTAGCAATTGGAAAGCAATTTCTTGCTCGTTCTCCCAAATAAACCTCGTGTTCTTCCTCGCCAATTTCGTCAATGAAGAAGCGATCTTAGAAAAGTCTTGGATAAATCGACGATAATAACCGGCCAATCCGAGAAAACTTCGGATTTCCGTAGGCGTAGTTGGTCGTCTCCAACTCTTCACCGTCTCTATCTTCCCCGGATCTACTTGAATACCATTTTCGTTCACAATATGGCCAAGGATTGAACTTCCCTTAGCCAAAATTCACATTTGGAGAATTTAGCATACAACTTCTCCTTTCGCAACGTCTTTAACACACATCGCAAATGAAGTTCTTGTCCTTTCATACTCTTCGAATAGACAAGTATGTCGTCAATGAACACAATTACCGAATTGTCCAACATAGGTTGGCACACTCGGTTCATAAGGTCCATGAATGCCGCCGGTGCATTCGTAAGACCAAAAGGCATAACTACAAACTCAAAATGTCCATAACGCGTTTGAAAAGCCGTTTTCTCAATATCTTCCTCACAGACCCGCATTTGGTGATAGCCGGACCGTAGGTCAATCTTAGAGAAATAAGTAGCACCTTGGAGTTGGTCAAACAAATCGTCAATCCGAGGCAATGGATAACGATTCTTGATCGTCACTTTATTCAACTCCCGGTAATCGATGCACATCCGCATACTACCATCCTTCTTTTTCACAAATAAAATCGGAGCGCCCCATGGCGAAGCACTTGGTCGGATAAAACCCTTTTCAAGTAGCTCTTGGGTTTGATTTAACAATTCTTGCATTTCCGTCGGTGCTAAACGATAAGGAGTTTTAGCAATGGGAGTAGCTCCCGGAACCAACTCAATGCGAAATTCAACTTGTCTTTCCGCCGAAACACCCGGTAACTCATCCGAAAAAACGTCTTCAAACTCATTTACCACCGTAATTTCACGATTGGGTGGTGGCTCATCACGAGTATCAACAACATGGGCAAGAAAAGCCATGCCACCACTAACAAGGAAACGATGTGCCTGTGTAAAAGTGCATATCGGCACAAGTCTTCTATGCTTATCACAGTGAATAATTAACTCTCCCCCACTTGGGGTCTTCACACGAATAAATTTTTCATGGCATGCAATATCGGCCCTATTATGATCAAGCCAATCCATACCAACAACGATATCAAAATCACCCAAAGTCATCGGGATAAGATCTATCTTAAAGTTTTCGGCACAAAAAATGACATCACAATTTTTACACACATCAACCACTAGCACCGTCTTGCCGTCCACTATTTCGACCTCTACTGGACGACTTAACTTAGCTAACGGTCTATTAAGTCTAGGCACAAATTTTGGAGACACAAACGATAAATTTGCACCGCTATCAAATAGGATCCTTGTCGGATTAGAGTTAACCATAAAAGTACCTGAGACAACTTCGTTGGATTGCTTGGCTTCATCAATTGTCATCAAATAGTTGCGACCCCTAGCCGTACCCGCTGCCTTCTCTAGACGCTTAACATTATCGTTTCGCAAATCGGGACACTCCGGCTTCTTATGCCCTTCTTTACCGCAATTAAAACAAGTGAGCTTGTTTCTGGCAGATGATTTCGGACACTCATGAGCCATATGACCTGGTTGCCCACAATTGTAGCATGTATCAGAAAAACCCCCGGAAGTGCCCTTCTTCACGCTATTGACACTCTCGGAACCCTTCTTGTTCTTGTTCTTCTTGTTTGAAAAGATAGAAGGACTAGAGCCTTCAAACTTTCTTTTGGAAAATGAGAAGTCGCTTTTTATTGGAACCTCCGGCTCAAAACCCCGAGCCAACTCAAATAACTCATCGAAAGACTTAGCCGCTCCTCGACTAATCTTACCCTTGAACTCATCATTCATGGTACGGTAGAAATCTTTCATTAGCTTGTGATCGTCACCAACATATTCCGGACAAAAACGAGTCTTTGCCAAGAAGGTAGACTTGAGAGTAACCAAGTCCATTGAACCTTGTTGCAAATTGTGCAACTCGTCCCAGATTCTATCAAGATCGGAAGAAGTTCAGTATTCTTTGAAAAATTCCTTCTTAAACTCTTCCCACGTCAAATTCATACATTGCTCCACACCATATAAGTTGATTTTATCATCCCAGCACAACTTAGCTTCTTCCCGTAACATACTAGAACCATACCTCGCCTTCTTCTCCGGAGGACATTCCGCGGTACTGAAAGCTCCCTCTTTATTGGAAATCCAACATGTGCTTTTCAACGGATCTCGTACCCCATTAAACATCGGGGGTTGAGCATCCTTGAAATTTTTGTAATGGAAGTCCCGCCTTCCATTCCCACCGTTACCATCACCCCCTTCACCATGAGTATGAATGTTTCTAGCATCTAATGCCTCCTCGATCACGACATTCATTCGTTCATTTATCATTTCGGTTACTTGCCCATCAACCGACTCTTGGAAAACCTTTCGAACATCGTCAAGAAAATCCTTTTTTAGCCTTTTAAAGATGGCCTCAACCTTGGCCGTGAGTTCAACGTCCTCACTCGTACTTCCGTCATTGGTGTTGTGTCCATTTCTCATCTTCATTCTATAAAACGAAGTAAATTAAGCAACGAAACGAAAGGACTTAACACATATGTATATACATATACACCACACTACCCCATCTTGCTCAACAATCGTCGTACATCGCTTGTTTGACACGATTTGAACCCGTAACAATGGTAGCTAATCATTGTTACGCTAGCACGTCGCATTAACTTGCTAGTACAATGCCTATCTCGCTTGATGATTGCTAAAACAATACAAAACAATTAGTGCAAGGTTAATTCACATAAACCCTAGCACTAACAATTCCCGTTCTGACCCAAAGTCCTACAAGTCCCGCATAAAGCGCACACACAATAAAGTCTAAGTCTAGACACCTATCTCAAGTCACCTAAATCCCTTAGAGCATGCTCTGATACCACTTGTAACAACCCGACTTTGTTAATCCAAAAACATGCCAAAAAAAAAATTTCTGGACCTGCCCATCTGGACGGCGTCCAGATTTCTGGACGGCGTCCAGCACTTAAGACCGAGACGGCATCCAGCATATCTGGACGGTGTCCAGATTGCCTGGCAGCTGCTGTCCCCGGGTCCAACTCACGTGAGCGGAAATCCCGCTTCCCGACACTTTTAAACGAAAACCTTTTTACAACATATCACAATATAATAAAATAAGAGGTTTCCATCATCCAAACAAGTTTTACAACATCGAGCCCACATCGACCCGTCTTACACGTTTCGATCAAAAATACAAGTTTCGACCAATACAAGTTTAATTTCCAAACGACACTAGAGCATGGTGTTTGGGGTTAAACTACCCAAATCTTGGCCGAACTTTCAAAAGATAACCCAAAAGCATCCCCCATCAAAATAAGCGGGAGACCACTAATCCAACCGAATACCTTTGCCTTTGTCTACGTCGGAGCCTAAAAAGGCAAACAACGAGAGGGTAAGCTAATTCTTAGTGAATGCAATAGTTATACACATACATATATAAAATACCTACTTGCACACTTACACGAATACCGCATACATGCTAGCAACACAAAAGGGCTTAACATCTCAAGTACAAAGCTATTAACCTCCTATCTCACAAGCTAACATAACAAAGGCATATATATGTATATAACTCGAACCATATAATAGCTTACAACTCAACACAATAACCATGGTTAACCAATCGTACAAGGGAATGGCGCTCGTAAAAATGCCATCGGTGTTCATAACATCCGTTAGTGTACTTAACACCTCGTATCACTAAACGCTAGGGTGGTACCTTAACACCTCGGTACTTCACCCCGAGTGGCATCTTAACACCTCGATGCTTCACTCTTTATTTTACGGAGTGGCATCTTAACACCTCGACACTTCACTCCTAAGTGGCATCTTAACACCTCGATGCTTCACCCCGAATGGCATCTTAACACCTCGATGCTTCACCCGTCAATTACTTAGAGTGGCATCTTAACACCTCGATGCTTCACTCTGAGTGGCGTCTTAACACCTCGACACTTCACTCATCACGTGAAACGTGGTGTCTTAGCACCTCGACACTTCACATCTCATGCTACAACAAATAGATACATTATATACCTACGCATATAATTATTCCACTCACCTTAGAGTCTTTTGCGAAAGATAACCGAGCTTGTAACTTCAATGTAATGTACCTATCATATTTAGCACATAATCAATCACAACTCAAGTTGGTCAACCAACTTACTCCCCATTCTAGTGCCATTTTAACCCAAGATGCAATTCCGAACCATTTGCACCCTTAACCCTAATATTTGGGTCAACACCAACAAAACCCTAACACTAGCCAAAAATGGTCTTAAACACTTTATAATCACAAGTTTAGTGTGTTCTCATACACATTTAACAACCTAGGTCGCCCGAGACCCATTTGACCCATTTCGAGGTCAACACCCCCATTTGGGTCACCCATAACCCAAATGACACCCACTAACATTAACTACAAATGTGCTAGTGATTTACTAAACCTTTAAGACCCATTTACACACTTTAACTTTTCAAAACCCTAGGTTAGTCATCTTTTGGGTCTTCATGACCCAAACTTACCTAAAACCCCCAAATCACTAACAAATGGGTTTTAAGTGCAACACTAACCCAAACCCTAACCCTTAACACAATTTAAGTAAAGAAATTAGGTTTTATGACTTACCAACACAATCACCACATAGCTAGCGACTAGATGAACAACTTTAGAACTCGCACTAAGACCCGATTCAACCTCTTTCTTCCTTTAATGGAGCTCTCTCACTCTAGAACTTCCTCTCTCTCTAGAATTTAGTGGAGGGAGATAAAGTAGATGAAAATAGAGTAATAAGGCTCACCAAAACTGATCTAGGGTCTTAAAGTCATCCACAAAGTGAAATTACCAAACTACCCCTTTTTAAATATCAAAATACCAAAGCGGTACGGCGTCCAGATTTCTGGACGGCGTCCAGACCTTCAAAACGGGACGGCGTCCAGCCCTGTTGGACGGAGTCCAACATAACAGGGAAAAACTAGATCTTACAGATACATCCATGGAAAGCTGGACAACGGAGGAAGGCAGAGGTGTTAGAAGATTGGAAAGAACAATTAATATCATTTCCTTCTATGTTTAACGCAAATCCATCCGATGGTCCAGTGGTTATAGAAGCACGAGTTACTAATTGCATAATAGGAAACGTTTATACTGATACAGGAGCTAGAGCAGACATTATGTATGAACATTGCTTCATACAGCTTCCTAAATACGTGCAAGAAACAATGAAGGAAACATATGTGCCGTTAGCAAGTTTTACAAGTGAACCGTATTGGTATAAACGAAGTATTCTTCTTGAAGTAGTTTTGGGCATGCCACTCCTTAAACGCACAACCAACATCGAGTTTCTGGTGATAAAAGCAAATTCACAATACAATATAATTTTGGGAAGAACTGCCTTGATGACGTTTGGGGTTGTGACGTCAACTGTGCACGGCATGATGAAATTTCCAACGCCTGGCGGAATAGCAACGCTATACGCAGAACGGAAGAAGTCAATTGAGTGTTCTCAAGTAACGAAAGCAATAATTAAGCCAATAATACATGATAATGGGTTAATCTCGCCAAATCCACAATTACCAGATCAAAAGATCATAATTGGGCATACGTTATCTATGGCATGTAAAGAAAAATTATACCACATTTTGGCAACGAATTTGAACGTCTTTATGTGGCAACCGTCTGATATGACCGGTGTTATAAGGGAAGTTGCAGAACATAGGTTAAATGTGAATCCTAATATACATCATGTTTGTTAAAAGAAGCGAGGCATGGCGCCAGAAAGAAGAAAATTACTCCGTGATGAGGTACGAAGTTTGGTGGATGCCGGAATCTTGCGAGAGGTCAAATATCAGACGTGGGTGGCAAATCCGGTCATGGTAAGGAAGCCGGATAACTCATGGCGGATGTGTGTAGATTTCACGGATATCAATAAAGCATGCCCAAAGGATAATTATCCCTTACCTGAAATAGATTGGAAGGTTGAATCATTGGCAGGATATCGATTTAAATGTTTTTAGATGCTGCTAAGGGGTATCATCAAATACCTATGGCCTTAAAAGATGAAGACAAAAAAGCTTTTCACACGATGGAAGGCATATTCTGTTACATGAAAATGCCTTTTGGTTTGAAGAATGCAGGAGCAACATATCAAAGACTTATTGATATGGCGTTTAAGGATCAAATTGGGCGAAACTTGGAAGCTTATGTGGATGATATCGTTATAAAAAGTCATACTGAAGAAAAAATGTTGCGGGATATACAAGAGACTTTTGCATCTTTGCGAAAAATCAATATGAAGTTAAATCCTAAGATGTGTACGTTTGGCATAGAAGAAGGAAAATTTTTAGGTCATATTGTTACAGAACGAGGTATCAAAGCTAATCCTAAGAAAATTCAAGCAGTTGAAGACATGAAATCGCTGGTCAGCAAAAAAGACGTTCAAAGGTTAAATGGATGTTTAGCAGCATTTACAAGATTTTTATCCAAAGCAGCTGAAAAGTCGCTTCCATTCATGAAGGTGTTAAAAAGTTGTCTAAATAAAAAAGATTTTGTGTGAACGGTGGAAGCCGAAGGTGCATTCCAAGAGGTCAAGCAATTGTTGAAAATGTTACCTACGTTAACAGCACCAAAAGAAGGGAAAACTTTGATTTTGTATTTAGCTGTCTCAAAAGAAGCAATTAGTTCTGTCTTAATTGCAGAAAGGAATGGCGTACAAATGCCTATATATTTTGTTAACAAAATATTGCAACTCAGTGAAACGAATTATCCACCAATTCATCGCATGGTTTATGCCCTTGTGCATACTGCACGATGTTTACGGAGGTATTTTCAAGGTCATCCTATCTTGGTGTTAACGGATCAACCTGGGAAGCAAATACTCTGGCATCCAGAGTCATCTGGCCGTCTAGCAAAATGGGCCATCGAGTTGGGCGAATAGGAAATCAATTTTGCTCCCAGAAATGCGGTTAAAGGACAAATATTGGCAGATTTTCTTCTGGAAATAAATGAAAAAGTGGAATATGACAATAAAATGGCACCACAACAGCATGTTTGGGAATTGCACACTGATGGGGCCTCCAGTGAAGAAGGGACAGGTGCATGACTAGTTCTAACAAGTCCAGATGGAGAAGAGTATTGTAACATCCCGCGTTTTTCCGTTAAATTTATTTTAACACCGTCTTTTTTTTTTAAATAATATCTTTCGTATTTAAATTCGTCGACTCCGTTGACGAACGTTCATAATATTCTCGTTATTTAATTATAACATCTCTCGTTAACTTGCGTTTTAAAAATATTCGATCGGTTAAATCCCGCACCCGCTTCTAAACTCGAGGGACTAAAATTGACACGGGGCAAACTAGTTGACTAGGTCAACTAGTCCACCCCAATCACCACCATTCAACCACCTCCCTCTCTCTCTCTTTCTCTCTAGCAAGAAAACACACACAAACCCCAACTTCATAAAATCATCATCTAAATTCGATCTAGGAGGCTTACAACAAAACAAATTACATTTTCGTGATCCTCTCTTCATTCTCTACGATTTGATACTAACTTCATCGATTTTGGGTAACATTTCTAAAACTCTAGATTTCTCTAAATTCGTGTTTTTGATTTGAAATGGTGTTAGTTAGTGTCTATGGCTCGTGTCTAGCATGAATATATGATTTACTTGCTCGATTTGTTGTTTTGAGTAACTAGTTTGAACATTTGAAATGGGTTTGCTTAATCTTGCATTTTGGAAGATTAAATGTTGTTTGATTGTTAAAGTTCATGTTTTAATTGTGTTACTAGTATCACTAGCTTCGTTTTGATGCGTAGGTTGATTTTTAAAACTTCATAAACTTGATTAGTGATTTTGGTGATTTTGGATTAGGGTTGATAAGCTTTATATGAACTTTTGGTGCATCAAATGCTATGAATTGTTGTTGATAAGTGTTTAGTTGCAATGTGTGTTTGATTACCTTCGAAACGGCATATCATACATGTAAATTGGTTGCCCGAATCATGAAATGCGTTTTTAGAACTTGAAACTTTGATTATGAACGTTTAATGCGGTTTTGGGTTGTTGTAAGTGTTGAATTGCTTGATGAAATGTGTCTAGGTGTTTTCCTCGTCAAATTACCTTTCCGATGATATAAGATACATGTTCTAATTGTTTACGGATCATAAAATGTGGTTATTTGGTTTTTAGCTCGTGCATACTTGTGAAAAACAGAAACAGACCTGCACAGATGGTGGCACGGCGCGCCCCATCCCCGCGCGGCGCGCAGATGTGCCTGGTCAGATTCTGACCTCCTCGTCCCATTTCACGTGAAATGTTTGATGACCTACGGACCTCCGATTCACATGAAACTTGTTCTAATATACTTGTATATGAATATTTAGCATAGAAAAATAGTTCGGGACCCGACCCGAACGCGTTGACTTTTTCGTTGACTTTGACCAAGTTTGAATTTTAGTCAAACTTAACCAAACTTTTATACAATCATTCTAACATGCTTTTATACTTGTTTCTTGTATGAAACTTGACAACGTGATTCACATGCTATATTTAATCGAGTCGTATTGAGCCATAGGACTAATTGAACACATTTCACCCGACCTTGTGTCGTAACCGGTTAATTGATATAACTTACTTGTTTAGGTCAAGGCTAAGCAACTTTCATGCACACGTTTACTTGTTGAAGTACCTTTATACTCGTGCACTCGAGGTGAGATCATAGTCCCACCTTTTCAACAACTTTTATACTTTTAAATCGTGGGCTGAGAAAACATATACTTTGTTACATCTCGTACTACTTACTTTTATGTTTTGAACACAAGTGTGAAAACAAACATTCCACGTGCGAGTTAGAACAAAAATGCCTCAATTCGATTATCATTAGTTACACTTGCAGGGTGTAAGCGAGAACTTATATTGTGTGGCCATACGGGTTTAACAAACCCTCATTCGGACGGTTCGCTACCGTTATGCGGATGAAATATATTTTTGTGTTTTAGTGCGGGTCCTAGCACTGTGTGATGGGGTAACGTTGGTTAAGTTTTGATAATTGAGTGCTCGCGTATAACAACACTTTTGGAATGCAAATGATTTGGATAATCTACGTTATGGAAATACAAAATCTTGTGGTTCAAAAACAACGTTTAATACTTACTAAACCTATGATTTCACCAACGTTTTCGTTGACAGATTTCTCTATGTTTTTCTCAGGTCTTGCACGATATGTGATACATGCTTCCGCTCACTATTTGATACTTGCATCCGATGTCGAGTATACATGCATTTCATGGAGCGTCTTTTGACTTTACTTTAAACCGTGTCGCCTAGATTTCAATCGTATCTATAACGTTGTAACTTAACTTTTGGTTGAACAATTCTTGTAAACTTTGAAACAATCTTTATTTTGAAATGAAGGCGACATATTTTGGTCAAACGTTATCTTAAAGACTTATAATCAGGTAATGGGACCCACGTAGCCGACGCCGTCACTTGACGATTTGTCGGGGTCGCTACAGGTGGTATCAGAGCCTTGGTTGTAGGGATTTAGAGTTCATTTGTGTCCACCCCGAGTCATAGGGTACATAGGTGAATCTAGACTACAACCGGCATATAGACAGAAGTAGGAATTACTTGACTATTTGTGCATTTATACTCGAACTCTTCTATCATATCTAACTCGTATTCGATCTTGATCTTACGTTGATAAATTTTGTTGACACGCCACCTTGACTTTATGAAGTAATGTTAAATGCACATGAGAATCAGGGTAATATAATTTCCGGGATTATATTACGGTGATTCATATGGACATTCCGACATTATGACATAAAGAATTTAAGGCGAGTGAAGGAAAATTTTCTCTACATCATCATTCCATATCATGATTAGTATTATTGAGAATACTAATCAACGATATTCTTGTGTCTTGAAGGAACAATGCCTCCCCGTCGCGGGCCACGTAATGAAACTTCCGAACAAGCTTTTCAACGCATGATAGCCACCGCCATAGGTGCGGCTATGGCTAGTATCTCCTCCGACATCAATAACAACCACAACCACAACAACCATGGAGCCGGTAATTCAAACGAGAGTTGCTCCTACAAAACTTTCATGGGGTGCAAACCTCACACCTTCGATGGGACCGGAGGACCGGTTGTGCTCACCCGATGGTTTGAGCAAACAGAAGCCGTTTTTAGCATAAGCGGTTGTCGGGACCAAGACAAAGTCAAATATTCCACCCACACTTTTGCCGGTATCGCCCTCACATAGTGGAATACGTATGTGCTGTCGGTGGGTATCGATGAAGCCCACACACTCTCATGGGCCGACTTAAAGAAAAAGATGATCACCGAATACTTCCCGCGCGAAGAGACCCGTAAGCTCGAACACGAACTAAGAACTTTAAAAGCGGTCGGGAATGACCTAAAGGCATATAATCAACGATTTTCTGAGCTATCCTTGATGTGCCCAAACCTCGTGACCCCCGAACCTCTAAGGGTTGAACTTTACATGGATGGTCTTCCCAAGAGCATCAAACAAGGAGTAATGTCATCCAGACCCAGTAATCACCAAGAGGCCCTGAATATGGCCCGTCAATTGATCGAAACGGTAGACGAGATTGAAGTGCCGGCACCTAAAGCCGAGGATGAGTCGGGTGACCACAAAAGAAAATGGGAAGCCCCCCAATCGAGTAACTACAACAACAACCTTTCCAAGGAACCTCTCACCCCCGTCGACAAGAAAAGTTATGCCGGGACACGACCTTTTTGCAACAAATGCCACAAGCATCATTTTGGTGAATGTGGCAAGCTAATTTGCCATCGGTGCCAAGGTAGTGGTCATATTGCCAAGTATTGTGGAAGTACCGCCCCCGTCACTCAAAAGGGGCCCGACGCACCAAAGCCGAGTATTTGCTACAAATGCGGCCAATCGGGTCATTTTAGGAATGAATGCCCAAAGAATAAAGCAAAAACCAACGCGCGCCGTTGAACTTACGACATCGACACCTAGGATGCCCGAGACGATGATGGACTAGTCACGGGTATGTTTCCTCACAACAAACCGTATGTTTCATACTTATTCGATTCGAGTACCGTTAGACGTTTTATAACCAAGGATTTGACTCGTGCTCTTTATATTCCACCTCTTTCCCCCAGATACTACTTAGACGATTTAAGTGACCGACGGAAAATATTGTGTGCCTATAAATTTTATTGGAGGATATACGTTAAGACTTTTGACTTGACACCTATAGAACTAGGGAGCTCGGAACCTATTAGTAAAAAAAAAAAAAAAAAAAAAAAAAAAAATGTTTCCCCATCATCTTGTATAGATTATTGTGAACTGAGTAATTTTCGGTTGGAAACCGATACCCTCTCCCTAGCATCCATGACCTTATGATTATTTGCACGAATCCCGTATGTTCCAAATCGACCTCCGTTCCGGTTATCATCAATTGGGGGTTAAGTGAGACGATGTCTCCTAAGCCACTTTCCGAACTCGCAACGTTAGTTGTAAATCTCTCTTAGTACCGCTTGATTTATTTAGGGCTCGCCCGTATCCATAAACCTCTTGAACCGCGTATGCAAATTCATATAGACTAATCTGTTATCGTATTTATAGATGACATCTTAACTTATTTAAGTAAAGAAGGAAAACGAACAACATCACCATCTTACGCTCGAACTTTTGAGAAAAGAGCAACTTTATACCAAATTCTCCGAGTGAGAATTTCTGTTGAACGAAGTCCAATTTTCTAGACCATGAAGTTAATGGTCAAGGCATTACAATCAATCTCGAAATCAAGCCACATGTAATCAGGAAACTCTCCCAACTCAGACTTGTATTCGTAAAAATCTTAGATCTCACCGGTTGTTACCGAAGATTCATTTCTGACTTTTCTCGTATTACACGACTTTAATCTCTCCGCGATCGAACCTTGAGCGTGATTCTTCACACCAACATTTCTAGCTAAATTCGTACAACACCAGATGGGACTCAAATATGGAAATATTTCTACTTGGACGCCGAAAGGCATACTCCCTCGACTCGAAATCAACGGGACGGAAATTCGTTATTTTACACGAAGAATTCGAATACTAAATTGTGGATCCGATCAATATTCTTGTCATCACGTACCACACTACATACCTCTGTTATTTCACCGTTACCGTCTGATATTACTGGAAATTAAGATAACACACAATCCAACGATACTTCACTCTTCTTTGACTTAACGCCCTTGTGTTTCTGATAATCGGTCAACTATTATTCAACCCCGAACTATACAACTACGTGTACTACCTCGTTTCTCTTTCAGACTTCAACTTTTGACAACTAGAGGCACGTTATAGCAACCTCGAGATGTAAACTCATCCTATTCTAAGTCCTCATTTCACTACTATCTTTACCGTTCGCATTTCCGTTTAAAGAAACTCCTTGTAACATTTCTCCATGGATAGAGAAACTCCTCATATTACATAAGTATTCGCCACAAGGGTGAATAGTCCTAACGAACATTTTTCGAACCCTAACTAACTTGTTCAAACGTATCTTAAGAGATTCTATTCCAACACGGTGTATCTTTGTCAATTATTTTGTATCGAAATACTCGTTTCACTTCTAGTTTTACAAGAAACCTTGGGAACCCGCTTAGACATGAGTACCGCGTACCACCCACAAACTGACGAACCGAGCAAACGAACGATTTACGTCTTGGAAAGACATCTCACAAACTCGTATTGTCACCTTTAGTAGATCACTCTTACAACAGTAGTTACCACTCGTGTGTTCACGCGCACTTTTCGAAACCTTATATGACCGCTAATGTCATACCCCTGTTCATTTAACCAAAGCATCAACCACCGAAATCTGAACTCCATCAAGAAACAACAATTGAGATCGTTCAAGTCCGAGAAGGGCTCGAGACAACCCATTGTCGCCAGAAGAGTTATACCAAACTTAGAGGAGAACCTCACAAATCCCAGTGTGTAACCGCGTAATATTGAGAACCCGCACCTTGGAAGGGTGTAATCCGTTTCGGGAATCAGGGAAAGTTAAACCCGCGACATGTTAACCCTTTTGAAACCTTGGGGCGTATTGGAACCGCTCCCTACCGTTTAGAACTTCCGACTCAATTAAGTTTCCGTTTACCCTACATTTCGTGTAACAAACTTAGAAACGTGTCCTGCGGAACAGGAACGTGCAATCCTGCTGGATACATCAACTATCGATGACAAACTTCTCTTCATAGGAAAACCAGTTGAAACCGGGGATCGTAAAAACCGAACCTTAATGCAACGTAAAACCCTGACTATCCAAATTCATGAGAACACTCAAGGACGTACCTACACTTATTCATATTATGAACAACGTAAAGTCTCGAGTAAGAGATATCGACTACTACTTCCAACTAAATTTCGGGACGAAATTTCTTTTGAGGTGTGGATAATGTAACATCCCGCGTTTTTCCGTTAAATTTATTTTAACACCGTCTTTTTTTTTAAATAATATCTTTCGTATTTAAATTCGTCGACTCCGTTGACGAACGTTCATAATATTCTCGTTATTTAATTATAACATCTCTCGTTAACTTGCGTTTTAAAAATATTCGATCGGTTAAATCCCGCACCCGCTTCTAAACTCGAGGGACTAAAATTGACACGGGGCAAACTAGTTGACTAGGTCAACTAGTCCACCCCAATCACCACCATTCAACCACCTCCCTCTCTCTCTCTTTCTCTCTAGCAAGAACACACACACAAACCCCAACTTCATAAAATCATCATCTAAATTCGATCTAGGAGGCTTACAACAAAACAAATTACATTTTCGTGATCCTCTCTTCATTCTCTACGATTTGATACTAACTTCATCGATTTTGGGTAACATTTCTAAAACTCTAGATTTCTCTAAATTCGTGTTTTTGATTTGAAATGGTGTTAGTTAGTGTCTATGGCTCGTGTCTAGCATGAATATATGATTTACTTGCTCGATTTGTTATTTTGAGTAACTAGTTTGAACATTTGAAATGGGTTTGCTTAATCTTGCATTTTGGAAGATTAAATGTTGTTTGATTGTTAAAGTTCATGTTTTAATTGTGTTACTAGTATCACTAGCTTCGTTTTGATGCGTAGGTTGATTTGTAAAACTTCATAAACTTGATTAGTGATTTTGGTGATTTTGGATTAGGGTTGATAAGCTTTATATGAACTTTTGGTGCATCAAATGCTATGAATTGTTGTTGATAAGTGTTTAGTTGCAATGTGTGTTTGATTACCTTCGAAACGGCATATCATACATGTAAATTGGTTGCCCGAATCATGAAATGCGTTTTTAGAACTTGAAACTTTGATTATGAACGTTTAATGCGGTTTTGGGTTGTTGTAAGTGTTGAATTGCTTGATGAAATGTGTCTAGGTGTTTTCCTCGTCAAATTACCTTTCCGATGATATAAGATACATGTTCTAATTGTTTACGGATCATAAAATGTAGTTATTTGGTTTTTAGCTCGTGCATACTTGTGAAAAACAGAAACAGACCTGCACAGATGGTGGCGCGGCGCGCCCCATCCCCGCGCGGCGCGCAGATGTGCCTGGTCAGATTCTGACCTCCTCGTCCCATTTCACGTGAAATGTTTGATGACCTACGGACCTCCGATTCACATGAAACTTGTTCTAATATACTTGTATATGAATATTTAGCATAGAAAAATAGTTCGGGACCCGACCCGAACGCGTTGACTTTTTCGTTGACTTTGACCAAGTTTGACTTTTAGTCAAACTTAACCAAACTTTTATACAATCATTCTAACATGCTTTTATACTTGTTTCTTGTATGAAACTTGACAACGTGATTCACATGCTATATTTAATCGAGTCGTATTGAGCCATAGGACTAATTGAACACATTTCACTCGACCTTGTGTCGTAACCGGTTAATTGATATAACTTACTTGTTTAGGTCAAGGCTAAGCAACTTTCATGCACACGTTTACTTGTTGAAGTACCTTTATACTCGTGCACTCGAGGTGAGATCATAGTCCCACCTTTTCAACAACTTTTATACTTTTAAATCGTGGGCTGAGAAAACATATACTTTGTTACATCTCGTACTACTTACTTTTATGTTTTGAACAAAAGTGTGAAAACAAACATTCCACGTGCGAGTTAGAACAAAAATGCCTCAATTCGATTATCATTAGTTACACTTGCAGGGTGTAAGCGAGAACTTATATTGTGTGGCCATACGGGTTTAACAAACCCTCATTCGGACGGTTCGCTACCGTTATGCGGATGAAATATATTTTTGTGTTTTAGTGCGGGTTCTAGCACTGTGTGATGGGGTAACGTTGGTTAAGTTTTGATAATTGAGTGCTCGCGTATAACAACACTTTTGGAATGCAAATGATTTGGATAATCTACGTTATGGAAATACAAAATCTTGTGGTTCAAAAACAACGTTTAATACTTACTAAACCTATGATTTCACCAACGTTTTCGTTGACAGATTTCTCTATGTTTTTCTCAGGTCTTGCACGATATGTGATACATGCTTCCGCTCACTATTTGATACTTGCATCCGATGTCGAGTATACATGCATTTCATGGAGCGTCTTTTGACTTTACTTTAAACCGTGTCGCCTAGATTTCAATCGTATCTATAACGTTGTAACTTAACTTTTGGTTGAACAATTCTTGTAAACTTTGAAACAATCTTTATTTTGAAATGAAGGCGACATATTTTGGTCAAACGTTATCTTAAAGACTTATAATCAGGTAATGGGACCCACGTAGCCGACGCCGTCACTTGACGATTTGTCGGGGTCGCTACAAGTATACTTATGCATTGAAATTTTGTTTTTATGCGTCCAACAATGAAGCAGAGTACGAGGCATTACTTTTCGGCTTGCGCATAGTAGTAGAAATGGGCATAACAAACCTAAGGGCATATGTTGATTCTCAAATTGTAGCCCAGCAAGTTAATGGAACATTTGATGCAAGAGGTACATCAATGAGGCAATATGTAAAGTTGGTAGAAGCAATTTCCAAGAAATTCGATAACCTAGAGGTCGTACAAATCCCTTGAAATAAGAACAAGAAGTCTGACGTCTTAAGCAAGTTAGCTACTTTAACCTTTGATCATTTGCACAAGCGAGTGTTAGTTGAGGAACTTAAGAAAAAATCAATACATGAAAAACCAATTATGGCGATAGTTGAAAGTGCCAAGGAAACTTGGATGACTCCATATTTGAGGCATTTACATGACGGAGGGTTACCCATTGATAAAGCGGAAGCCAGAAGGATAAGAGTAACAGCGCCAATGTATGAAGTAGTTAATGGTACTCTTTATCGAAAGTCTTACAATGGTCTATTGTTAAGGTGTTTAACCAATGATGAAGCATTGAAAGTAGTCAAGGAAATGCATGAAGGAGTTTGTCCTCAACACTCCGGCTTCCATACTGTGGCATCACGGATTATGCGACAAGTATATTTTTGGCCTTCCCTTTATCGAGATGTTGCAGAGATCATAAAAACATGTGAGAATTGTCAGAGGCATGTTACAGTTCAGCTTCTCCCAAAGTATGAATTGATACCAGTGTCATCCGCTTGGCCGTTCTGCAAATGGGCGATCGATATTGTGGGACCATTCAATAGAAGCACTGGCAATGCTAAGTTCTTGGCGGTAGCAATTGATTTTTTCACAAAGTGGGTTGAAGCAAAGGCTTTAGCAAAGATTACAGGAGAAAATGTCAAGAAGTTTGTTTGGCATGATATAGTGTGCCGTTATGGGGTTCCAAATGAAATAGTCAGTGACAATGGCAAGCAATTTGCAGAGAATCCATTTCGAAGTTGGTGTGAAGAGCTAGGGATAAAGCAAAACTTTACATCTGTTGCTCATCCTCAAGCGAATGGGCAAGTAGAGGTTACTAACAAAGAAATTGTTGCTGGCATTAAGGCACATCTGGGTTAAGTCAAACCGGTTGGGTAGACGAACTTCCAAATGTGCTGTGGGCACACCGAACAAATCCAAAGTGGAGCACGGGAGAAATACCTTTCAGTCTTGTATATGGTACAGAAGCAGTGATACCAGCCGAAATATGTGTTCCAACACAACGCATTATGGCATTTGATATTGAAGCCAATTCTGAAGCATTGAGGGAAAATCTTAACTTGTTGGAGGAAAGAAGATTGATGGCCGCCATCCGGCAAGCAGATCACAAGCATAAGATGGCAAAGTATTACAACAAAAAAGTGAAGCATACACAATTTGAAGTTGGTGATTTGGTGTGACGAGATAATGAGGTAAGCAGGCAAATTAAATTTGGAAAATTGGCACCAAAATGGGAGGGACCTTATAAAGTCACAAAAGCAAATCAGAATGGGTCATACATGCCTGCTGCGCCATCCGGCGAGCAATACGAAAGAGCTTGGAATGCAATGAATTTAAAGAAATTTTATGCGTAGTACTATATGCATGGACAACTTGATCACCTGTCAAATGCATGAGATATAGTCATAAATGTAAAAATTTCTTTTTGAATATGAATAACAGCAATTATTCTTATGGCAATATTCTTCATAAATTTTATCCGGCCAAGGATTTTTTAGCCCAGGTGTCACATAGCTGTGTGTCATCCCTACCCGCAGAAGAAAGATAACCTTTCAGTGGTAGAAGTGCAATCATACTCAAAATGGTTGTATCGATAGTGAGACATGTAGAACTCACTAAAGCATCGAAGCGTTAAAGCGAATCTACAAATGTCATGACACAAAAATTATACACAAAATATAAAGCAAAACGAATAACGAACGATGGCGTCCTGCAAACTATTTGAACGCAAAAATAATTCACAAATTTTCCTCATAAATTTCATGACGGAAAGCGTAAAGCGGAAAATATAATTTCGATATTTGAAAGCATGATGGTTGCAAAGTAAAATATCAATATCTTATACATTTTTAACTCAAAAAATGTTAATACACTAAGGCATCTTCCTAACGATTACAGCAAATACAATATTAAAAGTTATACAAGGCACATGTATATGAAAACATAATATTTCATTCATTTTGAGGGGTATAATTTAATACATCATCAATGGTTACATCCGCATTTTTACAAAGATTTTCAAGATCAGAAAATTTCATATTTTCTATTAAAGCACCGGCTGCATTAGCTTCTGTGATAGCATTTTCATTGATCTTTAATGTAATTACCTCAGGCAACAGATTTGGAAGTTATGGTAGTTTTCTCTTCATAAAATTGAAAAAACTTAACCGTTCAGCAGATTTAGCAAGGCAGACAAACTCACGAATCCTGTGAGATAAAGCCTGACTGTAAAAAATACGGTTCACAAGAGCAGGAATCCCAGCAATTACACATTTTTCATTCTCTTCTTTAGCTTTAAGCTGTTCTTTCAGAATATTATTCTCCTTTACTAGTTCTTCAATCCTTCTCAAATGTTGTTCTTCTCTGAATGATAGTTCCTTCACTTCTTTATTAAATTCTCCCCTCTGAATGCTGCAGTTCAAAAAATTCCTCTTCATCGTATAATAATCCCTCTTTAAAGTTATAGCCACTTGTTCCAACTGAGTTATTTTCTCCTTTTCAGCGGAAAGTTTATTACTAGTGGTAACTTCATTGCTCTGAAATTCGGATAAGCGTTGAAGGTCATTTAGCCCAGAAGCAATATTTAGGATAATACTTTGTGCTTTAGCCTTCTTAGCATCTGTATCAGATAGGTTGCTGAAAAATTGGGATAGTGATGGACATACCATGGCATTCAAGTAATTCATGAAACCCTCATAAGAGTGTGGTGGTCCTTTTAGAAAGGAGGAAATAATATATTTGTCAAGATTGGGAAGAATAATTTGTTTTTGAGAAGAACTAGCGCCAGCTTCTTGTTGTACGGATGACGGAACATTTTGACCAGTTCTTCTTCTCTTGGCGTTAGGCGGAAGAGTTGCTAGTATATTATCTTGGTGTGGTGCAGTAGCTATTGGAGATAAAGCAAAATTGTTACTTATAAAAGAGTTCCAATAAGACTCACAAGGCTTTAAAGGTGGCATAACATATAAAACAGGGGTTGGATTAAAAAATCCACTAGTACTGGGTCTAAAAGAAAACAAATTCAGGTTTTGGTTTAGTATTTCACATAATTCAGTGTTATCATTCTCATTACCCGAGGCACGACGTTCTCTAGAGGCAATTCGGTTCATACCTATGTCTAATTCTTCTTCTTCTTCTTCTTCCTCTGTAGTGACCCGAACTTTTCCATGTTTATATATATTAAATGAAATTGATATTTACATGATTAAGTGTTTCCAACATGTTAAAAAATCAAACTTGTTAAGACTTGATTAATTGAAATAGGTTTTATATAGACAATTGACCACCCAAGTTGACAGGCGATTCACGAACGTTAAAACTTGTAAAAGCTATATGATGACATACATATGGATATATATATATATATATATATATATATATATATATATATATATATATATATATATATATATATATATATATATATATATATATATATATATATATAGTTATCATGATATTATGATAAGTATGTACCTCATTAAGTATTTTAACAATGAGTTATATACATAAAAATGAGACTATTGAATTAAGAAACTTGAAAACGATATATATAACGATTATCGTTATAACAACGTCATACTAATTACATATGAATCATTTTAAGATATTGATACACTATATATACACATGTTAAATGATAAGTAAACATATCATTAAGTATAATAACAATGAACTACATATGTAAAAACAAGACTACTAACTTAAGGATTTCAAAATGAGACATATATGTAACGATTATCGTTGTAACGACATTTAACTGTATATATATCATATTAAGATATATTAATACATCATTATATCATTATAATGTAATAATTTAACATCTCATTAGATATAATAAATAATGTGTTAACAACATTTAACAAGATCGTTAACTTAAAGGTTTCAAAACAACATTTACATGTAACGACTAACGATGACTTAACGACTCAGTTAAAATGTATATACATGTAGTGTTTTAATATGTATTCATACACTTTTGAAAGACTTCAAGACACTTATCCAAGTACTTCTACTTAAAAAATGCTTACGATTACATCCTCATTCATTTTCATCAACAATTCTACTCGTATGCACTCGTATTTGTACTTGTACAATAAACAGCTTCTAAATGTATTTACTATTGGTATATACACTCCAATTATCAACTCTTAGCAGCCCATGTGAGTCACCTAACCATGTGGGAACCATCATTTAACATCTAGCATGACTTATGAGCAAGAAAACAAAAACAAGAAATCCTTTTAACCCCACTCACCTTCACCACTCACCACCTACTCCATTTCACTTCCAATTTTCTTCCCAATTCTCTCACAAAACACACACACTCTTCCATGAACGTCTAAGTTACTATTTTTCCATCAAAAATCATCAAATACAAGCTTTGGTTATTATCTATAATCATCATAAAAACAATTACTCAAGAACACATCAAGAACACTTCCAAGTTTACAAGTTTACTTCCAAGTTTCCTAATCCATTCCAAGCAATCATCTAAGATCAAGAAACCTTTGTTATTTATAGTATGTTATCTTTCTAAATCAAGGTAATATTCATATTCAAACTTTGATTCAATTTCTATAACTTTAACAATCTTATTTCGAGTGGAAATCTTACTTGAACTTGTTTTCGTGTCATGATTTTGCTTCAAGAACTTTCAAGCCATCCAAGGATCCTTTGAAGCTAGATCTATTTTTCTCATTTCCAGTAGGTTTATCCACAAAACCTGAGGTAGTAATGTTGTTCATAACATCATTCGATTCATATATATAAAACTACCTTATTCGAAGGTTTAAACTTGTAATCACTAGAACATAGTTTAGTTAATTCTAAACTTGTTCGCAAACAAAAGTTAATCCTTCTATCTTGACTTTTAAAATCAACTAAATACATGTTCTATATCTATATGATATGCTAACTTAATGATTTAAAACCTGAAAACACGAAAAACACTGTAAAACCGGATATACGCCGTCGTAGTAACACCGCGGGCTGTTTTGGGTTAGTTAATTAAAAACTATGATAAACTCTGATTTAAAAGTTGTTCTTCTGGGAAAATGATTTTTCTTATGAACATGATACTATATCCAAAAATCATGGTTAAACTCAAAGTGGAAGTATGTTTTCCAAAATGGTCATCTAGATTACGTTCTTTCGACTGAAATGACTACCTTTACAAAAACGACTTTTAATCTATATTTTTGACTATAAACTTATACTTTTTCTGTTTAGATTCATAAACTTAAGTTCAATATGAAACCATACAACTTGAATCACTCAAAACGGATTTAAAACGAAGAAGTTATGGGTAAAACAAAATTGGATAATTTTTCTTGTTGTAGTGATCGAGCATATTTCCGCCTAGGATAGAAACACGCTCGAGTGCAATAGAGGAGGGTTTTATTAGTTCAGCGGCGTTAACCTCTGGTCCGGTTATTATGATAACCCTATCCGAGATGATGATCTCGGGAGGGTGGCTAACGGCCGACCGCCGGCCAATGGACGGCCCCGATTGGCGGCCAAGGGAAAAACCCTACCGAGAGTGGTAGGTAAAAACCCTAGCGTAGAATGTGCCCCTAATTGATGGATGTCCCCTCTATTTATAAGAGGGAATTAGGGTTTGGAGGAAGACCTAATAGCGGCCCATGGACCAAGCCCAACTACTAGGCCCGATGGGTACCGCCCATCATCAAGTCCCCCAAGTTCGGTGTGACATATTAATGTCATATCGAAGTTACAGATATGCCACCGCAAATAACCCATCACATAATCTACCCTGGATAGTAACTATCCTACATTGAAGCGAGTTGCGAATCTGCAAAAACTCATGCAGTAACGTCTCATATAACCGTGCGATGCGCAATCACAACTGTGAAGTCATGCACAATACACACTGAAGCCATGTAGTAATGTGATGACGCGGTGTAATAAGTCCTTGCACTTAATGCAATGTTAACCACAACTTACAACCACACATCCTTGCGCTTAATGCAATGTAGCGGTGTGAGCATGCTAACTTCCACGACCATCCGCGATGCACAAAGTAGCGATGTAGCAAAGACAAAACTGAAGGGATACTGATAGTATACCATCACTCCCCCCAGTTCGGTATGAAATGTGAAAACTTGTCATGGCGAACTATAAATAAGACCACGTTAAGGTGACATCTTGAAACAACTAGCTGATCGAAACTCGTAGTTGTATTCAAGGCATCTCAGACTCGCGGAGTCCGATCTCAGAGTCATACTGAGGCATCCCTACCACATATTTGTGAGGGCTATCAAGTAACCATATGTTTACGTAGCGTAATCATGGACTCATATGCTTTATATTACGTGTGTATGCATGTAATTGCCTTATATCGTGAATTAAGACAATTCCCACGATATGCGCCTAAGTTAACCAAAACTTACGCACAATTTATGGGCACTGCGTAAAATAAACCAATATTTTAACAAAAAACCCACGTGCAAGTCCGCACGAAAAAAAGTTTATACTCATAAGTTACGGCATTATTGATCTGTCACGTACTAGGGGTGCACTTAGTTGTGTGGTAAGGCAATGCTAACAAAAAACAAACCAATGTTTTTATACTTAAGAGTTCCCAAGTAAACCAATACTTAGGATAATTTAATATGCATAAGCAAACCAATGCTTGTATTTTAAGTCGACTTGGCAGCCTTCTAGTCTGCGTGGAGCTTGGCTAGGGGAAACCCAATTCCCTTCACATGCCGTTATATTCTAGCCTTGTAACCAAACAGGCTTCTGCCGCGCGAGGGCTAGAGGACACCCCTTAAGTAGGCAGGAACCGCATAAAAACCATTGATAAAATATGTGCGAGAGATTTATTATGCTTTGAAAGTTATCATATCTGCGACGAGCTAAAACTTACCATGAACACTAGAATTTTTAGGACAACAAGATTCCACTCTTCAGTTCGTAAACCGTATGCAATCCTAGCAGGATTGTGAGTAATGTGGGGTTTAAGGATCTTAGGATTTAACTCTCCAGTCCGGATACCGTGAATAACCCAGATCAATATGATGATATTGATGGGGTGGTTAAATGTTAAGTCCGCCATCGATAACGTTCGTCGATCGATGGCCCCGTGAAGGTTGTAGGTTAACGTCGCAAGATACTGACCTGTTAACCTTATCCACGAATGATGATGATGATGGTTTACGTAACTCGACTATCGATTCGATAGAGTATGATCTACGTAATATTGCGTCCTCCGTCGAATGATTGCAACCATGTAACAAATCGGGAAAAACCCTTATAGGAAGTAGACAATCATGAAGACAATTGTAGGCAAGGAAGTAGGCAAGAAGCCATATGAAGAAGAGGTGTATCGTGGTTGTAAAGAACATAAGCTAATAATTTGGGTGATCAAGTCCAACTAGCTATATATTACATCTCTTTAATGTCGTCGCATGCCAAATAAGATGCGGCCATGGATTTATGCGGAGCCACCATGGTCTTATGCAACGTGCGTAATGCACAAATGAACTACATCGCCACGGGCTTACGCGGAGTCGCCTTGGCGCAAAGCGGAGTGTGTGCAACACATACGCAGCGTTTTGCGTATTGCACATCGTATGAATAAACCGCGGCCATGGACTTACGCAGAGCCGCCATGGCGCAAAGCAAAATGCGTAAAGGTACTTCCGGCTTAGGGTCTTTGCTAAAAGAAACAAACCTTCCCTATCAGTTGAAGCCATATATCCTGGTAGCCCCCATTTCAATACTACTAAGTATTTAGTGGTGTTGAAATCGAACATTAAGTTGACACCACCTTCAAGGGTGATACGAAAACGCATAAGGAAACTCACAAGGGTAGAATTCTAGTTGGAAGAACCGTTCAAGACATCGCGCTAAGAACATCGCTTAAATGAGCGCGCAAGGGACCGCAGAAAAGACCACGTAAAGGGTTGTGCGAAAGTCAACACAAATTACTGCACAAATAATCGTTCAAAGAACTGTTCAAACTACGCAACACCGAATCCGCAACCATGGGCGTATGTGGAGCTGCCATAGTGCAATGCGCGTGAAGTAAAAACGTAACTGCAGCCATGGGCTTATGCGGAGCCGCCATGGCGCAATGTGCGCGAAGTACGAACACAACTGCGGCCATGGGCTAATGCGGAGCCGCCATGGCGCAATGTAAAGTTGCTCTAAGCATGAACAAACTAAAACGTACAATAGAGCCGCGAGAAGTGTGAATGGTGCTATGCGGGATTAATGTCATGAATGACACTCAACGCGTAAAAGTAGTATGGAAAGATACTGTGTATTGTCGAAGCGTGTTACGGAACATTTGCATCATAAGTCTACGCCCTCATCATAAAGAAGGTAATGAAGTGCGTCAGTTCAGACAAACTAGTATAGTCAATGACGACACAACGAAACGGGAAACGGGAGCGACCCGGTGTTATCCAGAGCGATAATGACGCTCCTCCCAAAGGGGAGATGTTCTGAAGAACACATATTGTGCAAACGGGCCCACCCAAAATGGGTTGTACGGCTGAACATGACAAAGCAGAATACACATTTCCTACTACTAACCTAGTACCCTGCTAGCCCTCATTTTAATATTACTAAGTAATTAGTGGTGTTGAAATCCAACCTCAAGTTAATAACACCTTTTTCGGGCTATAAACGCGTATGAATTTTTAAAAGAAATACTACAATTTTATACTGTAAAATAATAGGATTGAACAAAAGAACTCACAATGAACTGCCCAAATGACCACGCAGATATGGATAAACTAGTCATGAACCGTTGTGAGCAAAAACTGAATAATTATAAGAAAGCACATATGCATGACCCTCTATTTTTATACAACTGATCATATCTGCACATCTATGAATCATAACCATGCGCATTAATCATAATAAGCCACAAACAGAATGTGAATGGAACCTCTACAGATCCTTAATTGAGCACCGAGAAAACTGCAAAGAGTGTTTAAAAGATTGCACAAAGGACTCCACCAATTAACCATATGGTCTGCTACAAATTGACCGCGTACTAGCCATATGGGTTGCTACAAATTAACCACGTAAAGGGTTGCGAACCAGCCGTTAAGGCTTTGATAAAACAACCGCAATGGCTATCGCAAATAATTCAATTGCGAAGCGTGGTGTAAAAGTGTCAGATTACTGCGCAAAATGTGTAATGCAATTGCATCTACGGGCTTGCAATGGCACAACGTGTGGCACAAATAAATTTCCGCCCTTGTCTTACACGGAGCCGTCCTGGCACGATGTAATGCACACGGAGATGCTTCACGATTACTGCCACATAATGGCACCGTGAAAAGATATCATAGAAGGAAATGGTGGAGCGGAGACTTACCTTGTAGGTAAATACTTGAAGTAAAAGCCACAACTACAAATGGAAACAAAGTCACCGCGTATACGCGTGTAGTTATAATGAGGAAACGATATCAAGTTCTTTGGAATTGATATATAGCTCATTCCGCGTAAATCGCCGCCACATACCAACTGTTATAGAGTATTCCTCTCTGATTCCGTTAAGGGGTCGGGACTCACGGATCCGATGTCACTGATATTGTTTAGATTAAATCATTAGATATATAAACTGTCCATCAAAATTTGACCTCATATGAAATATTAATTATAATTAATAAGTATGAGAATTCTTAAGTCTATATATCCATATATATAAAATAGCATTAGATTAAATCAAATCTCCATTCTTCCTTCATCATGTAACACGTCCGAGACAATACGACCTTGATCGGAGGGGCCACAGCGCTTTCGTAGGCATTTCTTGCAAGCCCAGCATTATTGTGATAGGCGCAAAAGTTGTGATCAGTGACTAACGATGATAGCCAACCGAACACGCACGTAGAGTCAACGTGTAACAATACGACATATTGTAACCACGTGTTGGTAATTAACTTGTACGCAATAACTTATATATGGTATATATCCGATATATAAATGAGTAATTTTGGACGTGATTTATGGAATGAATAACATCGAATCCCATCAAAGGTAAATATCTACCATCACGCAAACACTAAAGGACGCACACCGCACAAATGGGCACTCGAAGGACCACGCAAAACAACATGCAAAGTACTGTGCGAAGGGTGAGCAAAAGGCTGTGTAAGTTAGCCATGAGAGCTGCGCGGATTGTGTAGCAAATCGACTGCGAAGACTGCTGCGAATCAGCCACGAAATGTGTTGCGAATTAGCCGCGAGATGTGTCGCGAATTGGCCGCGAGGGGCCCTGCGAAGCTGCCACAAAGGCTTATGCAAATCACTACATGGGGTGTTAACTTGAGCGACATTTGTGCCAACTACATATGATAAAAAAGTGATTGCAATCTGCAGCTTCTTGCAAAATCCGCACATAAATAAAAAACGATTGTAAATTCCCCAAGTATATATTCGGTGATAGATGATTTATTTAGATCAAAAACCTTGGCCAAATAGTAACAAATTATCCACATATTATTTACGTTACCACTTATATACTCTTGTAAATTAATTGTAAGATCTACGACATTCAAAAGATGCAATCCGTATAATTAATTCGATAAAAAGCAAACGGATACCTGCAAAATTTTGACGATTTTTGGATTTAAATGATCAAATCCTAATTTATAACCCAACTATGATAAATTGAAAAGATCATAGTTGTGTGGAAAAATATTTTCCTGGAATAGCCTGATCGTAAAGATCCAAACGAATAAATAACTCAAATAGTTATCATTATGTAATCAGAACACACAAATATCGTTTCCTGTTACGTGTAACCGAGATTCTAGGAAAAAGAAAATTAATTTTCTTTATCTCCCTTTTTCATACGTAACAACCAAGATATCCATTCCATATATAATCAGTTGGCATTCGAATATCATAGACTAAATATGTCACCGAATAGAAGCATGAATGGACGCAAAATATAGCGTTGAAGCTCGTCCGCTCGTCCGCAACTGGGGATGTTCCTGAATCTGCGCGAAGACGCTATGGCCTACCTGGAGGCACTATGGCATGCCCGCAAGCGTTAAGATTTGCCCAGAGGCACTGCGAGCTTTGCGATCTGTCCGAAGGCATTGCAGCCATGCCCTAATGCGATGAGGCCGACCCGAAGACATACGGCCAGTCCAGTATCATTGTGATGTCCATAAGCATTGCGATCTACCGAAAGGTGTAACCGCAAGGATCCCTCTATCAAGAGATATATTCATAAACCACTGTCACCCAAAAACGATGATCGCGATAGTGAAGCCGTTGAAAACAGTTATAAACAAATGAACATGTGAGCATGTTAAGTTGTCGTGTAAAGTATATATGATCAGTATTTGGTCATGTGTGCTTTCCTTTTCAATATATGCACCGTATTAAACAAAAACAGTTGGTGAAGTTTGATTAAAAAATTACGGTGTTTACGAGATCTCAGATACACATGTTTTCACATTAGATCTGTACGTCAGCGTACGATTTTCAGCGTGGAACCCATGACCAGCACATCATATTATATTTAGTTACCCATTATATTTTAGATCTAATTCATCGTGTACTACGTATTATGGTTGATCGGTCCATATTACATACAGACATTCGTTTCCTAGATCTTTAACATAATGAAATAAATATTAAAAACTTACAGTCGTTCGCTTGACGGAAGGAATGCAAGAGATGTTGTATCTCTCAATGAAAGCACTAATTGATCGAGCATATTTCCGCCTAGGATAAAAACAAGCTCGAGTGCAATAGAGGAGGGTTTTATTAGTTCAGCGGCGTTAACCTCCGGTCCGGTTACCGTGATAACCCTAGCCGAGATGATGATCTTGGGAGGGTGGCTAACGGCCGACCGCCGGCCAATGGACGGCCCGATTGGCGGCCAAGGGAAAAACCCTACCGAGAGTGGTAGGTAAAAACCCTTGCGTAGAATGTCACCCTAATTGATGGATGTCCCCTCTATTTATAAGAGGGAATTAGGGTTTGGAGGAAGACTTAATAGCGGCCCATGGACCAAGCCCAACTACTAGGCCCGATGGGTACCGCCCATCATCATGTAGCTACGTGAAAATTGCTAACAAATCTATATTAATCACATCCTAGCTAACTTATATTCTATTATACATGTATTCTAATATATTATGTAATCTTGGGATACCATAGACACGTATGCAAATGTTTTGACATATTATATCGACTCATCTATATATATTATTCGGAACAACCATAGACACTCTATATGCAGTAATGTTTGAGTTAGCTATACATGGTTGAGGTTGATTCCAAAAATATATATACTTTGAGTTGTGATCTAGCCTGAGATGTGTATACACTGGGTCGTGGATTGATTCAAGATAATATATATCAATTTATTTCTGTACATCTAACTATGGACAACTAGTTGTAGGTTACTAACGAGGACAGCTGACTTAATAAACTTAAAACATTAAAACGTATTAAAATGTTGTAAATATATTTTGAACATACTTTGATATATATGTACATAGTTGTTATAGGTTCGTGAATCGACCAGTGGCCAAGTCTTACTTCCCGACAAAGTAAAAATCTGTGAAAGTGAGTTTCATTTGCTCCATTTTTAAATGCTTTTGCAATATATATTTTTGGGACTGAGAATACATGCGCTGCTTTTATAAATGTTTTACGAAATAGACACAAGTGATCGAAACTACATTCTATGGTTGGATTATCGAATCGAATATGCCCCTTTTTAGCTTGGTAGCCTAAGAATTGGTGTTTATTATAATTGTCACCAATTGACGCGAATCCTAAAGATAGATCTATCGAGCCCAACAAGCCCCATCCGGGTTACGAATGCTTTAGTACTTCAATTTATCATGTCCGATGAGAGTCCCGGAATGATGGGGATATTCTATATGCATCTTGTTAAGGTCGGTTACCAGGTGTTCACCGTATGAATGATTTTGATCTCTATGAATGAGATGTATATTGAAATATGAAATCTTGTGGTCTATTATTACGATTTGATAAATATATAGGTTAAACCTATAACTCACCAACATTTTTGTTAGCGTTTAAAGCATGTTTATTCTCAGGTGATTATTAAGAGCTTCCGCTGTTGCATGCTAATTTATGGACAAGAGTTGGAGTCAGCATGATTGTATTATATTGTTTAAAAACTGCATTCGAAGACATATAAATTGTTGTGTAATATTGTTGTATACCATTATGTAATGGTCGTGTGAAAACGCTATATTTTAGATTATCATTATTTGATAATCGTCGTAATATTTTAAAGGTTATGGTTTGTTTTAAAAATCGAATGCAGTCTTTGAAAAACGTCTCATATAGAGGTCAAAACCTCGCAACGAAATCAATTAATATGGAACGTTTATAATCGATATGAACGGGACATTTCAGTTGGTATCAGAGCGTTGGTCTTAGAGAACCAGAAAATTTGCATTAGTGTGTCTTATCGAGGTTGTTAGGATGCATTAGTGAGTCTGAACTTCGACCGTGTTTTCTTTAAAAATGATTGCTTAATATTTTTTATTGTTGGAAACTACAAATTGTAACATGTAAATATTATGTGATAAATTAATCTCTTAACATGTTTGATATTGTGTGATAGATGTCAACCTCTAATAAAAATTCCATCAACTCACCTAATAACAATGAAGAGTCGAATATATATTGGGAAGATTCATAAATTCCCGAAGAGGAACCGAAAGAGGAGGAACCGGAAGAAGAGGAACTGGAAGAGGAGGAAACGGAAGAGGAGGAACCGGAAGAAGAAGAAGTTCCGGAGGAAGAAATATTGATATCTACTGTAAATCGATTAAATAAAAGAAAATCCTCAACCAACGGAGCAAAGTTAAAAATGGTCAATGGTGTTTCCGCCAAGGAAGCAAAATATTGGGAAGATTACCAATTTTCCGATGAATCGGATCCCGATGAGGATTCTGATGATGTTATAGAAATTACCTCGACCCAATTTAATAAAGTAAAAGAAAATAACAGGGGACAAGGTATAAAAATAGAGAAACTAGATTCCAATCCCGATGAACTTTATATGTATCGAAAACATCCGTATTTCCTAAAATGTAACAATAACCCGGGAACCTCTAAACCACCAGGTTTTTCTAAACCATTGTGGAAAACGACGGCTCGTATTAGAGGAAAACCATATATCCCTAGAAAATTAGGAAAACGAACCAATTCCGAAGAAGAAGAAACCAGTGATTCAGATTAGAGGGTTGTAATCATGTTGTGTATTATATGTATTGTAGTATACTTGTACTTTTATGTTCTATGTAAAAATTTCTTGTATTGTTTGTTAATTATCTTTTACGAATCTAATCCTTGTGTATTTTACAGTATAAAAACAAAATGGAAGTTAAGGGTAGACAACCGAATATTTTAGAAGACCTACCAGAGGATATGATTGAGGAAATCTTGTCTAGAGTCGGTCAGAATTCAACAGCACATTTAGTTATGGAGAAATTAACTTGTCAAACATTTGAAAGACTTTCCAGAAATGCCTTAGTTTATAAAAGGCTTTCCTTTGATAGGTGGGGTATATCACATTGGGGAGAACGTAAGTTACACCGTGTTTTCTTTAAAGCGTTAAATGCGGAGAACCCAAATGCAATTTTACGCTACAGGTTAAGAACCTATTTTGACTCAACATATCCCAACATAGGATTTCGTGAGTTAGAAAGAGCTTCTAACATGCAACATAAAGAAGCATGTTATACTTACGGGTTAGTGATGTTCGCTTCTTACCAAAGTGAGAAAAAGAACATCGGATTACAACTTTTAAATAAAACCTTCCCACAAGTGACGGATTCAGTAGTTGGGGTGAGAAACAAGGTTTTTAGATTATTACGGAGCTGTTGGACATTACGAAATCCTCGTCCTTTTGACGACATTACAACATGCTGCCTAGCCAATGGTCATAACGGTTACTTTCCACAAGACCAAGGATGGAAAATCGTCTTAATAAAACCAGAATGCATGACTTGTTTCTGGACTTATGAATTACGTGTCTTTATTTCTTTTGCTGAACAACTTGCGTATTAACTAGAAATGCATTTATAGCTGCCGAGTATCAATGTTATTATGTGCTATATTTCATCCGATATGTATAATAGCGGTATTGTAAGTTTGTAAAATATTGTATAAAGTTTGAACGAGAAATATTATTGTAATAAGTTTTTCATATAGAATCGTAGTAGTTGAATTGTATAATAGCTGCTAAGTATGAACTTAACGGGTAGGTACTACCCGAATTAAAACTATAAAATTCTAATATGAAGAAAATGCTTTTATAAATAAGTTCATATTATGCTACGAAATACTATTGACTACTCTTAAATTCTATATGATTAACTCAATTCTTTAGGCTATTTTTGAAGGAAATGGCACCGGCGACTCGTCAGAACTTGAACATGAGTGAGGAAGACTTCCGTGTTTTCCTTGCTGAGAACATAGCCGCAGTACAGGCTGCGATGCAAAATAACAATAACTCTGGATCTAGCAGTGGAACTAATTCCGCAAGAAATCGTGTAGTATGCTCCTACAAAGAATTCACTGCCTGCAAACCTTTGGTGTGATGCCCCGTACAAAACCATCGTGTACGAATCATCAACAACAGGATCATTACAAGGTTAAGTACTATATGCATTTTCAAAAAGAGTTTGCATTCAATAATAAAGTGATGTCTAAACCAACATCGAATGTTTTACAATCCAAAAGCATGCTTCACTAAGTAGAAGCAAATAATAAGTGTATGTGACCACAACGGTGGTTACAAGTCATAGTTCAAAAGTACGAATGTTTGAATGCAAAATAAAGTAGTTCATGCGATAGCAACTCTAAGCAGCGGGTGTCTACGGCACGACTAGTACACAGCGGAAGCTAACCTCAAGCATCTTAGAAAAACATGCTTAAAAACGTCAACACAAAGGTTGGTGAGCTATAGTTTAAGTATAACAGTAAGTAAGGTAGGCCACGAGATTTCAGTGCTACAAAGAGCGTTTCAAAACAGTATGATAAAGTATATGTTAACCGTGGGCACTTGGTAACTAACTTAATGTTTATACCCCCTGAAAGTACACTTGGCAAGTGCGTATGTCTACGAAGTATTAAACACTCGTTAAATGCTAGCGCTACTAGCCCGAGTGGGGATGTCAAACCCTATGGATCCATATCTAAGATTCGCGTTCACGGTTCAAAAACCAATGATTAAACGTTACCGAGTTAAAGGGAATTTTTATGCCGTTGTATAACCCACACATATATAAGTTTAAGTACTCGTGCCTAGTATGTAAAACATAAAATCCGCATGTATTCTCAGTTCCCAATATAAGTTAAAATAAAAAGGGAATGCTATAACTCACAATGATAATGTAGTCGTAAAGTCGGTTCGGAAAAGGTGTGCAAGTAATCGGTCCGAAGGTCCTCAACCTAAGTCAAATAGTACTAAGTCAGTAAATCATCCGAAAAGGTTTAAAAGTATGTAAATAAGGTCTTAAGGGTCATCATCATTCATCATTTAACAAAAGGTGTAAAGTAAGTTTCGTTTATGAAAGTAGTTTAAAACAAAGGCTGACTTCAGTCAGTCACCACGGCCTCTACCCTTACTGAATTAAGGTGAGACCAATGGCCATGGCTCCGTATATGAGTCCCTTAAGTGTGGTAAAATTTACAGAAGCAAACTCGTCTTCGTTTAACCGTGGTGATGGTCTAAGTGGGAGTAGGTCAGAAATTTCTGCACAACGTTAAAGGACATAGTGACGATCGGAGGGCCATAAATCCTAAACCGTAACTCGGATTAAGACGAGTCCTATATGAAAAGTTATCTACTCGAAAAGATCTATTTGAAAACCATGGTCTCAGGAGCCCAGGTCTACTGGTCTGTTACAGAAACAGCAGGTCAGTAGGGTTTGGACAGAAACAGCAAGTTTAAGTGAGTTCCGGTGGTCTTGGTGCTTGATATTCATCATGGTTCTCATCCTTGATGCATATAGCTTCAAGTGTACAACTCATTGATGTGTCTACATCATCTCAACCAAGTCTTGACCATCATAACACTAGTGCAAGTCTAAGACATGAAGCACAACTCACTTAAGAGTTGCATGTAGTTTGATGAACCAAAGTTACATCAAAGTCTTAGGTTTGACACTTACATGAACTATAAAAGAAATATTGAACTATAAACTTGAAAGTTAACTAACTAATCAAGATCATAAGTAGTAGAACATAGTTCTTAGTTAGATCTTGAAGATCCAAGACCCAAAAGTCTAGATCAAGCATAAGTATACAAAATTATATTTAAAGAAAACTTATTTGTGTGTTCTTGAACTTTCAAGGTTGACTTTTAGTTCAAGATTAATGAGATCAAGGCTAACTTATAGTTCTTGACCATTTAAACTAATTACATGAAATTAAAGTGCAAGAATGAAGAAGTAAACTAAGTAAACATGTAATTTGTTCATGGTTGTTCATACTTTAAAGATTCAAACCAAAGTTTGATCTTTAGAAAGTAAACTTTAAAGTTTACTTCATGAACTTCAAGTATGAGTTTAATCAACACATGAACTTGCAATCTTTTATGAAAGTATATGTAGAATCATAACTAGTAAGCTATGTTCTTGAGTGTTCTTGTAATTACAAGATAAAAGAAGAATCTAGCTAGAAAGTTGATTCTTGTAACAAGTAAAGAACAAATAACAACTACAAACAAGTAACAATCAATCAAAGACAAGTGATGAATGATGATTAGAGTGTGGATATAATTCGATTTTTGCAAAGAAAAGAGAAAGAAAAGAAGTCTCGTAACTTACAAAGTTTAGAGAGAAAAGAGAGAAAAAGTTTTGAGAGAAATTGCAAGTAAGGTGTGTGTGTGAAATGTAAATGAAACTAGTGAATGAAGTAATGAAAAATGAACACAAAAACACCCCTAAAAGGGTCTCCTAAACCGTGGCCAGCTGCAGTAAAAGAGGGGAGGGATTTGTTCAAAGGTTACTTGCAAGTAAAGCTTCAAAAGTTGGTTAAAAGGATGGTTTACATGGGGATTAAGTGCCAACTAGATTCCAATTGTTAAAACTAACTAGTTACAAGGTCTAAGTACTACTTACATGTGGAAGAGTGGGCTAGTTGGTCCACTTAAAAGGTAGGGTGAGCTTGGAAGCCCAACATCAAGAGTTCATTACACTAATAAAGCCCAAGTTCAATTAATTAACAAGTTAAACCAATTAAAAGCCCAAGTAACTAACTAACAACCTTAGTTAATTAAAATGATTAATAAAACTAATCATGAATGTAAATAATATCTAAAAATATTATTCGTGAAAGTTCCGGGTGTCACAAAGACGTTTCGGGCAATTAAAGTCAAGTACGGGCAATTATGGCAACATGTAAATGTAATAACATACATTCGTTTTATCACAAGTATTAATAATAGCAATTATTAATAAATAAACGTTGGAAAAATCCAGGGTCGTTACATTACCCACCTGTTAAAGAAAATTTCATCCCGAAATTTAAGCTGAGGTAGATGGAGGAGTCGGGAAAAGGTGAGGATACTTCCGCATCATTTGATCCTCTCGCTCCCAAGTAAACTCAGGTCCTCGTTTGGCATTCCATCGTACTCGGACGATCGGAATCTTGTTGCGTTTCAAAGTTTTGATCTCACGATCCATAATTTCAACAGGTTCTTCCACGAAGTGGAGTTTGTCATCAATCGTAAGTTCTTCCAGTGGTATGATAAGCTCCGGTGCCGCAAGGCACTTCTTCAAGTTCGACACGTGGAAGGTAGGATGAACTGAGCTCAATTGTGCTGGTAGATCCAAACGGTAAGCAACGGGTCCAACACGTTCCAAGATTTCAAAAGGACCAATGTATCGTGGGTTCAACTTTCCACGTTTTCCAAAACGAATCACACCCTTCCAAGGTGCAACCTTTAACATTACACGGTCGCCGACGTTGAATTCAAAGTCCTTACATTTAAGATCAGCATAACTCTTTTGGCGATCACGGGCAGTCTTAAGTCTAGCTTGAATCTGAGCAATCTTCTCTGTCGTTTCGTGGACTACCTCGGGTCCGGTGATTTGCTTTTCGCCTACTTCAGCCCAACAAATAGGAGATCGGCACTTACGGCCATACAATGCTTCAAAAGGTGCAGCATTAATGCTCGAGTGATAACTGTTGTTGTACGAGAATTCGGCTAATGGCAAATGCCTTTCCCAAGCCTTTCCGAAATCAATGACACATGCACACAACATGTCCTCCAAGGTCTGAATTGTTTGTTCACTTTGCCCGTCAGTCTGAGGGTGATAAGCAGTACTCATTGTAGTGACCCGAACTTTTCCATGTTTATATATATTAATTGAGATTGATATTTACATGATTAAATGTTTCCAACATGTTAAGCAATCAAACTTGTTAAGACTTGATTAATTGAAATATGTTTCATATAGACAATTGACCACCCAAGTTGACCGGTGATTCACGAACGTTAAAACTTGTAAAAACTATATGATGATATATATATGGATATATATATATAGTTAACATGATACTATGATAAGTAAACATATCATTAAGTATATTAACAATGAACTACATATGTAAAAACAAGACTACTAACTTAATGATTTTTAAACGAGACATATATGTAACGATTATCGTTGTAAAGACATTTAATGTATATATATATATATATATCATATTAAGAGATATTCATACATGATAATATCATGATAATATAATAATTTAAAATCTCATTTGATATTATAAACATTGGGTTAACAACATTTAACAAGATCGTTAACCTAAAGGTTTCAAAACAACACTTACATGTAACGACTAACGATGACTTAACGACTCAGTTAAAATGTATATACATGTAGTGTTTTAATATGTATTTATACACTTTTGAAAGACTTCAATACACTTATCAAAATACTTCTACTTAACAAAAATTCTTACAATTACATTCTCGTTCAGTTTCATCAACAATTCTACTCGTATGCACCCGTATTCGTACTCGTACAATACACAGCTTTTAGATGTATGTACTATTGGTATATACACTCCAATGATCAGCTCTTAGCAGCCCATGTGAGTCACCTAACACATGTGGGAACCATCATTTGGCAACTAGCATGAAATATCTCATAAAATTACAAAAATATGAGTAATCATTCATGACTTATTTACATGAAAATAAAATTACATATCCTTTATATCTAATCCATACACCAACGACCAAAAACACCTACAAACACTTTCATTCTTCAATTTTCTTCATCTAATTGATCTCTCTCAAGTTCTATCTTCAAGATCTAAGTGTTCTTCATATATTCTACAAGTCCTAGTTACATAAAATCAAGAATACTTTCAAGTTTGCTAGCTCACTTCCAATCTTGTAAGGTGATCATCCAACCTCAAGAAATCTTTGTTTCTTACAGTAGGTTATCATTCTAATACAAGGTAATAATCATATTCAAACTTTGGTTCAATTTCTATAACTATAACAATCTTATTTCAAGTGATGATCTTACTTGAACTTGTTTTCGTGTCATGATTCTGCTTCAAGAACTTCGAGCCATCCAAGGATCCGTTGAAGCTAGATCCATTTTTCTCTTTTCCAGTAGGTTTATCCAAGGAACTTAAGGTAGTAATGATGTTCATAACATCATTCGATTCATACATATAAAACTATCTTATTCGAAGGTTTAAACTCGTAATCACTAGAACATAGTTTAGTTAATTCTAAACTTGTTCGCAAACAAAAGTTAATCCTTCTAACTTGACTTTTAAAATTAACTAAACACATGTTCTATATCTATATGATATGCTAACTTAATGATTTAAAACCTGGAAACACGAAAAACACCGTAAAACCGGATTTACGCTGTCGTAGTAACACCGCGGGCTGTTTTGGGTTAGTTAATTAAAAACTATGATAAACTTTGATTTAAAAGTTGTTATTCTGAGAAAATGATTTTTATTATGAACATGAAACTATATCCAAAAATTATGGTTAAACTCAAAGTGGAAGTATGTTTTCTAAAATGGTCATCTAGACGTCGTTCTTTCGACTGAAATGACTACCTTTACAAAAATGACTTGTAACTTATTTTTCCGACTATAAACCTATACTTTTTCTGTTTAGATTCATAAAATAGAGTTCAATATGAAACCATAGCAATTTGATTCACTCAAAACGGATTTAAAATAAAGAAGTTATGGGTAAAACAAGATTGGATAATTTTTCTCATTTTAGCTACGTGAAAATTGGTAACAAATCTATTCCAACCATAACTTAATCAACTTGTATTGTATATTATGTAATCTTGAGATACCATAGACACGTATACAATGTTTCGACCTATCATGTCGACACATCTATATATATTTCGGAACAACCATAGACACTCTATATGTGAATGTTGGAGTTAGCTATACAGGGTTGAGGTTGATTCCAAAATATATATAGTTTGAGTTGTGATCAATACTGAGATACGTATACACTGGGTCGTGGATTGATTCAAGATAATATTTATCGATTTATTTCTGTACATCTAACTGTGGACAACTAGTTGTAGGTTACTAACGAGGACAGCTGACTTAATAAACTTAAAACATCAAAATATATTAAAAGTGTTGTAAATATATTTTGAACATACTTTGATATATATGTATATATTGTTATAGGTTCATGAATCAACCAGTGGCCAAGTCTTACTTCCCGACGAAGTAAAAATCTGTGAAAGTGAGTTATAGTCCCACTTTTAAAATCTAATATTTTTGGGATGAGAATACATGCAGGTTTTATAAATGATTTACAAAATAGACACAAGTACGTGAAACTACATTCTATGGTTGAATTATCGAAATCGAATATGCCCCTTTTTATTAAGTCTGGTAATCTAAGAATTAGGGAACAGACACCCTAATTGACGCGAATCCTAAAGATAGATCTATTGGGCCTAACAAACCCCATCCAAAGTACCGGATGCTTTAGTACTTCGAAATTTATATCATATCCGAAGGGTGTCCCGGAATAATGGGGATATTCTTATATATGCATCTTGTTAATGTCGGTTACCAGGTGTTCACCTTATGAATGATTTTTTATCTCTATGTATGGGATGTGTATTGAAATATGAAATCTTGTGGTCTATTATTATGATTTGATATATATAGGTTAAACCTATAACTCACCAACATTTTTGTTGACGTTTTAAGCATGTTTATTCTCAGGTGAATATTAAGAGCTTCCGCTGTTGCATACTAAAATAAGGACAAGATTTGGAGTCCATGTTTGTATGATATTGTGTAAAAACTGCATTCAAGAAACTGATTTCGATGTAACATATTTGTATTGTAAACCATTATGTAATGGTCGTGTGTAAACAGGATATTTTAGATTATCATTATTTGATAATCTACGTAAAGCTTTTTAAACCTTTATTTATGAAATAAAGGTTATGGTTTGTTTTAAAAATGAATGCAGTCTTTGAAAAACGTCTCATATAGAGGTCAAAACCTCGCAACGAAATCAATTAATATGGAACGTTTTTAATCAATAAGAACGGGACATTTCACTCATGTCGAGACGAGTTCCCATGGCTTCTTGCAAAGAACGCCAAAATCTAGAAGTAAAACGGGGATCGCGATCGGAGATGATCGATAAAGGTACACCATGACGAGATACAACCTCCTTGATGTATAGATGAGCAAGTCTTTCCATTGTATAAGTTTCCTTCATTGCTAGGAAGTGTGCAGATTTGGTAAGGCGGTCAACAATAACCCAAATAGTATCGTATCCGCCCACCGTCTTTGGCAGCTTGGTGATGAAATCCGTTGTGATCCTTTCCCACTTCCATTGTGGGATCTCCGGCTGTTGAAGTAAACCAGAAGGTCTCTGATGCTCGGCTTTAACTTTCGAGCAGGTCAAACACCTTCCAACATAAGTCGCAACGTCTTTCTTGAGATTCGGCCACCAATACTGTTCCTTAAGGTCGTGGTACATCTTGCCCTCTCCAGGATGAATCGAATATCTTGATTTGTGGGCTTCATCAAGTATCAGGTTTCGTAGATCTCCATAATAAGGTACCCAAATTCTCCCGGCATAACATCGGAGTCCAGACTCCCTAACCTCGAATCGAGAGACGAGTATGTTCAAATGTTCATGAGTTATGTTCTCCTCCTTGAGAGCCTCATCTTGGGCTACTCTGATCTGACTGTTGAGGTTCGAATAGATGGTGATGTTCAGAGCCCTAACACGAAGAGGTGCCGTCCTCTCCTTTCGGCTTAAAGCGTCAGCTACAACATTGGCCTTGCCAGGGTGATAACGGAGTTCACAATCGTAGTCGTTGAGTGTCTCGATCCATCGACGCTGTCTCATATTCAGTTGCTTCTGATCAAAGATGTGCTGGAGGCTCTTGTGATCGGTGAAGATAGTGCTCTTATTTCCATACAAATAGTGTCTCCACAATTTAAGCGCAAAGACAACGGCTCCAAGTTCAAGATCATGAGTAGTGTAGTTCCGCTCGTGAATCTTCAGTTGGCGGGAGGCATAGACAATAACCTTTGATCGTTGCATCAGTACACAACCAAAACCACTCTTCGATGCATCACAATAAACAACAAAGTCGTCACTGCCCTCTGGTAGTGATAGGATAGGTGCGGTGGTCAACTTCTTCTTCAAAGTTTGGAATGCTGATTCATGTGCGGGTTCCCAAATGAACTTCTTGCCCTTGTGAGTCAGCGCGGTCAAAGGACGTGCAATCAGAGAAAATCCTTCAATGAACCTTCGGTAGTAACCGGCGAGACCTAGGAATTGGTGAATATGAGTTGGATTAGTGGGGGTCTCCCACTTGCTGATAGCTTCAATCTTGGCGGGATCAACTTTGATACCCTGGTCGCTCACAACATGACCCAGAAACTGAACTTCCTTCAACCAAAATTCACACTTGGAGAATTTGGCGTAAAGTTGCTCTTGTCTCAAGAGTTTAAGTACTAATCGGAGGTGTTGCTCATGTTCTTCTTCGCTCTTAGAGTAGATGAGGATATCATCTATGAAGACGATAACAAACTTGTCCAAGTACGGCTTGCAGACACGATTCATGAGGTCCATGAACACGGTAGGTGCATTTGTCAAACCGAATGGCATCACGAGAAACTCATAATGACCATAACGGGTCCTGAATGCAGTTTTCATCACGTCACTTTCCTTCACCCTCAACTGGTGATAACCAGATCACAAATCGATCTTTGAGTAGACACTCGATCCTTGTAGCTGATCAAAAAGATTGTTAATTCGAGGAAGAGGATACCGATTCTTGATAGTCAATTTGTTGAGTTCACGGTAGTCGATACACATACGGAAGGATCCATCCTTCTTCTTCACAAACAGAATAGGTGCGCCCCAAGGCGAGAAGCTTGGTTGGATAAATCCTCGATCAAGTAGTTCTTGTAGTTGGCTTTGTAATTCTTGCATCTCGGAAGGTGCGAGTCTATAAGGTGCGCGAGCTACAGGTGCAGCTCCTGGCACTAAATCAATCTGAAACTCTACGGCTCTCGGCGGCAGTAATCCAGGCAATTCTTCAGGGAAGACATCGGAAAATTCGTTCACAATTCGAACGTCGTTCACGCTCTTCACCTCAATTTCTACCGTTTTCACATGTGCTAGGACAGCAAAACGTCCCTTCTTCATAATCTTTTGTGCTTTCACGCAACTAATGAGGTTCAACTTCGAGGTACATCTCTCTCCATAGATAACCAGTGGTTCGCCGTCTCCTTGTGGTATGCGAAGTGCTTTATCTCCACAGATAATATCGGCCCTTATCTTGCTCAACCAATCCATACCAACGATCACGTCAAAACTTCCCAGTTTGATAGGTATCAAATCAATTTCGAAATCTGCACCAGCTATGTTGATAATAGCTCCTCGACTAATATGGTCAACTTTTTCAAGTTTTCCATTGGTGACCTCGACAAGCATACTCTCTTTTAACGGGACTAAAGACCAATTAATCTTATCGCAAAAATGTCTACATACATAACTTCTATCCGCACTAGTATCAAACAAGACAGAAGCTAAAAGATTGTTGATTTTGAATATACCTGTCACCAAGTCGGGGTTTTCGCATGCGTCCCTTGCATTAACATTGAAAGCTCTAGCGCGCGGTGGTCCGCCATCTTTTCGCTTATTTGGACACGCATTTCTGAAATGGCCCGTCTGCCCGCATTCATAACATTTCTCCAGCCCGTTGGTGTTCGGCTTCCCATTCAAAGTGGTGACCTTGCAGTCCTTCCCGATATGCCCAGCCCGTTGGCATTTCTCGCAGACAACATTGCAATACCCAGTGTGGTGTTTGTAACACCTCTTGCATTGTGGTAAGGTTCCTTTGTAGTTCGGGTTGGTGTTGGTGTTGTTGTTGGGATTAGAGTTTCCACCGTTGTTGTGCCTCTTGGCGGGGGTTTGATCGTAGTTTCTCCCCCTGTTGTTGTTGTTGTTGTTGTTGTGGTTGTTGTGGTTGTTGTCCCATTTCCTCTTTTCGCTACTACCAGCCTCAAACTTAGCCTTCTCCGGCTCATCAATAAGAATCTGATTCATAAGGGTATGCGCCATGCGCATTGCTTCGGGAACATTCGGTGGTTTGGAGGAGGTGACGTTACCCTTTGATGGACTTAGGGAGTCCCTAGAAGTATCTCTCCATAAGCTTGAATTCCGGGGTGACCATTGTCGGACACATCAGGGGTAATTCCAAAAATCTCCTGTTGTAACTATCAAGGTCGTTCCCAACGGCCTTTAACTGCATGAATTCCATTTCCATCTTCTGGATTTTGGTCCTCGGACAATACTCATCAATCATAGCCACTTTGAATTCCTCCCATGGCGTAGCATACGCCTCATCGATACCTTTCGCTTGAGCTAACGTGTTCCACCACGTTAGTGCGCCGTCAGATAGCGTGCAAGATGCAAACTTGGTTTTGTTGTCCTCCAAACAGTTGCTAACTTGGAATACTGATTCAAGTTTCTCGAACCATCTGGTGAGACCAACCGGTCCCTCGGTTCCACTGAAGTTATGTGGTTTGCAGCTCTGGAATTCCTTGTAAGTACACCCATTTCGAACGGGTGGGATAACCGGTGGTAGTGGCGGTGGAGCTTGGAGATTTCTTTCTGCTAGGGCTGCGGCTACACGTTCTTGGATCATCTCTTCAATTTGGGCAGCAGTAGGTGTGGATCGACCGTTAGCCATGGTGTTCTAAACAAAAATTTTGACTCAAGTCAAAATCCAGTATTCAATATAGTAATAATACAGTATATAGTAACCAACATGGAATCAAAACATCACATGTTATTAAATAACGTATCTAGGTACAAATACCACAGAATCATCGTACAGTAATGTAAATAGAACATCGTGCAAGAATTAAATAACGCAAAGTTCCATTCATTAATAATAATAAGTTTCATACATCTGAATAAGTTCGTACAATACATGAGTAATACAATAAACTGCAACTAGATTACATAACGAAATCTAAATACAAAAGTCCTACAGTGAAGGTGGGTGTAGGATGTCTAAAACCTGAGCCATCTGCTCCTCGAGCTTAGCTACCCGAGCTCGGAGGATCTCCACCTCCCTTGTCAATTCCTCGACTATGGGAGATGGTGGGGCAGGTGGGGCAGGCGGTGCAGGTGGTGCCGGTGGTGCAGGTGGTGCCGGTGGTGCGGGTGGTGCAGACCTCACAAAATGAGGTGCAGATGTTCCGGCTCCAGAAATAGTCAGCACGCAACGAGGTGCCTTACGTATGAGTGGGTCGGCAGGGTACGACACAAGCCGCTTACGGGCAGTAACCCTCCAACACCGACCAAAAGCGTCAGTGAAAGCACGACCTCCATTCACCCCTGGAATGACGGTGCCATCAGGATGGTACCGCTTCTTCGGCGGGGTGAAGGGTGCCTGTATAGGTACGTCATCAAGGTTCTCTTCATCGGAGTCACTGGAGTCATCTGTAGAGGAGTCATCGGATGAAGGATCATCAGAATCATGTGGTGGTGACACGGGTGGCTGAACTGGTCGTCCATGAGCGGCCATTATCTGTCTGTATCTGAATGGCGGAATCGGCACTAAATGTCCATCTGGAGTGCATCGGCACGGCATGCGCATATGGTTACGGAATGGCCCTTCCCTGAACTCCGCGGGAATCACAACACCATCGATGCGGGGCTGTGGCTCCGAGGGTCCGGGAGCAGACGGAGCTGGAGTCTCTGTAGGGTCCATGTGTCCATCAATAGTAGCCACTGGTGCAGGCGGCTGGCTGCTAGTCCCGAAAGATGAAGCGCCGGGGTCACTCGTGCGTATCGGGATCGGTGTGTCAGCAGCAGCAGCAGGCGGGGTGGCTGACGAGTCTAAACTGCCCAAAACGATAGCAGGTGGTACATCTGACATCTGAACAAGGAAAAATAAATTTTCCATGTCAATAAGTCATAAAGCAAGCACGTATTAGGCCAACAGTTTAAATCATGTATAACAATAAGTAGCATGGCAATAATAACGAATGGTACAGAAGTAGCATGCAATCGAAAGAAAGTGATATCATACAGTAGTGAAATCATGTAGTAGCATACGGCATATAGTAGTAAAAGTAAGCAGCAGCATGCAGTAAGTTCAGCAGAAACACGTAAACTAGCAAGTTGTAGATTAGTCCTATTAGTGAATCCTACTCGTGTCAGTCTTAGACTCACTAATGCAACCTAATTCCCTACAACCAATGCTCTGATACCAAATGTGATGCCCCGTACAAAACCATCGTGTACGAATCATCAACAACAGGATCATTACAAGGTTAAGTACTATATGCGTTTTCAAAAAGAGTTTGCATTCAATAATAAAGTGATGTCTAAACCAACATCGAATGTTTTACAATCCAAAAGCATGCTTCACTAAGTAGAAGCAAATAATAAGTGTATGTGACCACAACGGTCGTTACAAGTCATAGTTCAAAAGTATGAATGTTTGAATGCAAAATAAAGTAGTTCATGCGATAGCAACTCTAAGCAGCGGGTGTCTACGGCACGAATAGTACACAGCGGAAGCTAACCTCAAGCACCTGAGAAAAACATGCTTAAAAACGTCAACACAAAGGTTGGTGAGCTATAGTTTAAGTATAACAGTAAGTAAGGTAGGCCATGAGATTTCAGTGCTACAAAGAGCGTTTCAAAATAGTATGATAAAGTATATGTTAACCGTAGGCACTTGGTAACTAACTTAACGTTTATACCCCCTGAAAGTACACTTGGCAAGTGCGTATATCTACGAAGTATTAAACACTCGTTAAATGCTAGCGCTACTAGCCCGAGTGGAGATGTCAAACCCTATGGATCCATATCTAAGATTCGCGTTCATGGTTCAAAAACCAATGATTAAACGTTACCGAGCTAAATGGAATGTTTATGCCGTTGTATAACCCACACATATATAAGTTTAAGTACTCGTGCCTAGTATGTAAAACATAAAATCCGCATGTATTCTCAGTTCCCAAAATAAGTTAAAGTAAAAAGGGAATGCTATAACTCACAATGATAATGTAGTCGTAAAGTCGGTTCTGAAAAGGTGTGCAAGTAATCGGTCCGAAGGTCCTCAACCTAAGTCAAATAGTACTAAGTCAGTAAATCGTCTGAAAAGGTTTAAAAGTATGTAAATAAGGTCTTAAGGGTCATCATCATTCATCATTTAACAAAAGGTGTAAAGTAAGTTTAGTTTATGAAAGTAGTTTAAAACAAAGGCTGACTTCAGTCAGTCACCACGACCTCTACCCTTACTGAATTAAGGTGAGACTAGTGGCTATGGCTCCGTATATGAGTCCCTTAAGTGTGGTAAAATTTACAGAAGCAAACTCGTCTTCGTTTAACCGTGGTGACGGTCTAAGTGCGAGTAGGTCAGAAATTTCTGCACAACGTTAAAGGACATAGTGACGATCGGAGGGCCATAAATCCTAAACCGTAACTCAGATTAAGACGAGTCCTATATGAAAAGTTATCTACTCGAAAAGATCTATTTGAAAATCAAGGTCTCAGTAGCCCAGGTCTACTGGTCTGTTACAGAAACAGTAGGTCAGTAGGGTTTGGACAGAAACAGTAAGTTTAAGTGAGTTCCGGTGGTCTTGGTGCTTGATGTTCATTATGGTTCTCATCCTTGATGCATATAGCTTCAAGTGTACAACTCATTGATGTGTCTGCATCATCTCAACCAAGTATTGACCATCATAACACTAGTGCAAGTCTAAGACATGAAGCACAACTCACTTAAGAGTTGCATGTAGTTTGATGAACCAAAGTTACATCAAAGTCTTAGGTTTGACACTTACATGAACTATAAAAGAAATATTGAACTATAAACTTGAAAGTTAACTAACTAATCAAGATCATAAGTAGTAGAACATAGTTCTTAGTTAGATCTTGAAGATCCAAGACCCAAAAGTCTAGATCAAGCATAAGTATACAAAGTTATATTTAAAGAAAACTTATTTGTGTGTTCTTGAACTTTCAAGGTTGACTTTTAGTTCAAGATTAATGAGATCAAGGCTAACTTGTAGTTCTTGACCATTTAAACTAATTACATGAAATTAAAGTGCAAGAATGAAGAAGTAAACTAAGTAAACATGTAATTTGTTCATGGTTGTTCATACTTTAAAGATTCAAACCAAAGTTTGATCTTTAGAAAGTAAACTTTAAAGTTTACTTCATGAACTTCAAGTATGAGTTTAATCAACACATGAACTTGCAATCTTTTATGAAAGTATATGTTGAATCATAATTAGTAAGCTATGTTCTTGAGTGTTCTTGTAATTACAAGATAAAAGAAGAATCTAACTAGAAAGTTGATTCTTGTAACAAGTAAAGAACAACTAACAACTACAAACAAGTAACAATCAATCAAAGCCAAGTGATGAATGATGATTAGAGTGTGGATATAATTCGGTTTTTGCAAAGAAAAGAGAAAGAAAAGAAGTCTTGTAACTTACAAAGTTTAGAGAGAAAAGAGAGAAAAAGTTTTGAGAGAAATTGCAAGTAAGGTGTGTGTGTGAAATGTAAATGAAACTAGTGAATGAAGTAATGAAAAATGAACACAAAAACACCCCTAAAAGGGTCTCCTAAACCGTGGCCAGCTGCAGCAAAAGAGGGGAGGGATTTGTTCAAAGGTTACTTGCAAGTAAAGCTTCAAAAGTTGGTTAAAAGGATGGTTTACATGGGGATTAAGTGCCAACTAGATTCCAATTGTTAAAACTAACTAGTTACAAGGTCTAAGTACTACTTACATGTAGAAGAGTGGGCTAGTTGGTCCACTTAAAAGGTAGGGTGGGCTTGGAAGCCCAACATCAAGAGTTCATTACACTAATAAAGCCCAAGTTCAATTAATTCACAAGTTAAACCAATTAAAAGCCTAAGTAACTAACTAACAACCTTAGTTAATTAAAATGATTAATAAAACTAATCATGAATGTAAATAATATCTAAAAATATTATTCGTGAAAGTTTCGGGTGTCACAAAGACGTTTCGGGCAATTAAAGTCAAGTACGAGCAATTATGGCAACATGTAAATGTAATAACATACATTCGTTTTATCACAAGTATTAATAATAGCAATTATTAATAAATAAACGTTGGAAAAATCCAGGGTCGTTACATTTGGAATTTGATGGAACCGAAGGACCAATCGGATTGAAACGGTGGACCGAGAATGTCGAATCGGTGTTTGCCATAAGTAAGTGTACTGAAGAGGACAAAGTTAAGTACGCTACGCATACCTTCATAGGTACGGCGTTAACATGGTGGAATACCTATCTCGAGCAGGTAGGACAAGATGCTGCTTACGCACTACCATGGTCAGCATTCAAGCAACTGATGAACGAGCAGTATCGTCCCAGAAACGAGGTCAATAAACTCAAGGTAGAGCTTAGAGGATTACGAACGCAAGGTTTCGATATCACCACGTATGAACGACGATTCACAGAATTGTGCCTATTGTGTCCCAGAACGTTCGAAGACGAAGAAGAGAAGATCGACGCATTTGTAAAAGGGTTACCGGAAAGGATTCAAGAAGATGTGAGTTCACACGAGCCCGCCTCCATACAAAAGGCAAGTCCAATGGCTCATAAATTAGTGAACCAGATCGAAGGAAGGATTAAAGAGCAGGCAACCGAAGAGGCTAACGTGAAACAAGTCAAGAGAAAGTGGGAAGAAACCAATGACAAGTGTCCCCAATATAACAACAACAATCACAACCACAATCGCAATAACTATCCCAATAACCGCAACATCAATCGCAACAACAACTTCAACAAACGTCCCAACAACAACTACAATAACCATCCCAACAACAATAACAACAACAACAACAACAACAATAACAATCCCAACAACAATCTCAATAACAACAATGGCAACAAAAACCAAAAACAGCCATGCCAAAGATGTGAAGAGCATCACCTGGGGTTCTGCACGACATTTTGCAACAAGTGTAAAAGAAATGGTCATAGCGCGAAGAAGTGAAAAATCTATGGACCAATGCATAACAGAACTAAAAGAACAAATAATGTCGGAACAAATAACATCGCCATAGTTTGTTTTGGATGTGGAAAACCAGGCCACTTTAGTAGAAATTGCCCGAATCAGGGGAATACTAATGGGCAGGGCCACGGAAGAGTTTTCAATATTAATACGGTAGAAGCACAGGAAGACCCGGAGCTTGTTACGGGTACGTTTCTTATTGATAATAAATCTGCTTATGTTTTATTTGATTCGGGTGCGGATAGAAGCTATATGAGTAGAGATTTTTGTGCTAAACTAAGTTGCTCACCAACGCCCTTGGATAATAAATTTTTACTCGAATTAGCAAATGGTAAATTAATTACAGCAGATAATATATGTCAGAATCGAGAAATTAAACTGGTTAGCGAAATATTTAAGATTGACTTGATACCAGTAGAGTTAGGGAGTTTTGATGTGATAATCGGTATGGAATGGTTGAAAGAAGTGAAAGAAGAGCTTGTTTGTTACAAAAATGCAATTCGCATTATACGAGAAAAAGGAAAACCCTTAATGGTGTATGGAGAAAAGAGTAACGCGAAGTTAAATCTTATTAGTAACCTGGCACAAAAATTAATAAGAAAAGGTTGCTATGCTGTGCTAGCACACGTCGATAAAGTCAATTCCGAAGAAAAGAACATCAATGATGTTCCCGTCGCAAAAGAATTTCTCGATGTATTTTTGAAAGAATTACCGGGATTACCCCCACATCGATCAGTTGAATTTCAAATAGACCTTGTACCAAGAGCTGCACCAATAGTTCGTGCTCCATACAGACTCGCACCCAGTGAAATGAAGGAACTCCAAAGCCAACTACAAGAACTATTAGAGCGTGGTTTCATACGACCAAGTACATCATCATGGGGAGCTCCTGTTTTGTTTGTCAAAAAGAAGGATGGTACATTCAGGTTGTGTATCGACTACCGATAGTTGAACAAACTTACCATCAAGAACCGTTATCCACTATCGAGAATTGACGACTTATTTGATCAACTACAAGGCTCGTCAGTTTATTCGAAGATTGATTTACGTTCTGGGTATCATCAAATGCGGGTGAAGGAGGATGATATTCCGAAGACTGCTTTCAAAACGCGTTACGGTCATTACGAGTTTATGGTTACACCGTTTGGGTTGACTAATGCTCCAGCTGTGTTCATGGACCTCATGAACCGAGTGTGTGGACCATACCTTAACAAGTTTGTCATTGTTTTCATTGATGACATACTTATTTACTCAAAGAATGATCAAGAGCACGAAGAACGTTTGAGAAAAGTGCTAGAGTTGTTGAGGAAAGAAAAACTGTACGCTAAATTTTCAAAGTGTGCATTTTGGTTGGAAGAAGTTCAATTCCTCGGTCACATAGTGAACAAAGAAGGTATTCAGGTAGATCCGGCAAAGATTGAAACCGTTGAAAAGTGGGAAACCCCGAAAACTCCGAAGCATATACGTCAATTTTTAGGATTGGCTGGTTACTACAGAAGATTCATCCAAGATTTTTCAAAAATAGCAAAACCCTTGACTGCGTTAACACATAAAGGAAAAAAATTTGAATGGAAGGATGAGCAGGAGAAAGCGTTTCAATTGTTGAAGAAAAAGTTAACTACGACACCTATATTGTCATTACCTGAAAGGAATAATGATTTTGTGATATATTGTGACGCCTCAAAGCAAGGTCTCGGTTGTGTATTAATGCAACGAACGAAGGTAATTGCTTATACGTCTAGACAATTGAAGATTCACGAGCAGAATTATACAACGCATGATTTGGAATTAGGCGCGGTTGTTTTTGCATTAAAGACTTGGAGACATTACTTATATGGGGTCAAAAATATTATATATACCGATCACAAAAGTCCCCAACACATATTTAATCAGAAACAACTAAACATGAGACAGCGTAGGTGGATTGAGTTATTAAATGATTACGATTTCGAGATTCGTTACCACCCGGGGAAGCCAACGCATTGAACAGAAAGGACAGAGAACCTATTCAAGTAAAAGCTATGAATATAATGATTCACAATAACCTTACTACTCAAATAAAGGAGGCGCAAAAAGGAGTTTTAAAAGAAGGTAATTTAATGGATGAAATACCCAAAGGATCGAAGAAGCATCTTAATATACGGGAAGACGGAACCCGGTATAGGGCTGAAAGGATGTGGGTACCAAAATTTAGAGATATGTGAGAAATGGTACTTAGAGAAGCTCATAAAACCAGATACTCAATACATCCTGGAACGGGGAAGATGTACAAGGATCTCAAGAAACATTTTTGGTGGCCGGGTATGAAATCCGATGTTGCTAAATACGTAGGAGAATGTTTGACGTGTTCTAAGGTCAAAGCTGAGCATCAAAAACTATTAGGTCTACTTCAACAACCCGAAATCCCGAAATAGAAATGGGAAAACATCACCATGGATTTCATCACTAAATTGCCAAGGACTGCAAGTGGTTTTGATACTATTCGGGTAATAGTTGATCGTCTCACCAAATCAGCACACTTCCTGCCAATAAGAGAAGATGACAAGATGGAGAAGTTAGCACGACTGTATTTGAAGGAAGTCATCTCCAGACATGGAATACCAATCTCTATTATCTCTGATAGGGATGGCAGATTTATTTCAAGATTCTGGCAGACATTACAGCAAGCATTAGGAACTCGTCTAGACATGAGTACTGCCTATCATCCACAAACTGATGGGCAGAATGAAAGGATGATACAAATGCTTGAAGACATGCTACGAGCATGTGTTATTGATTTCAGAAACAGTTGGGATAGACATCTACCGTTGGCAGAATTTTCCTACAACAACAGCTACCATTCAAGCATTGAGATGGCGCCGTTTGAAGCACTTTATGTTAGAAAATGCAGATCTCCGATTTGTTGGAGTGAAGTGGGGGATAGACAGATTACGGGTCCGGAGATACTACAAGAAACTACCGAGAAGATCATCCAAATTCAACAACGGTTGAAACCGCCCAAAGTCGACAAAAGAGCTACGCTGACATTAAAAGAAAAGATATAGAATTTGAAATTAGAGAGATTGTCATGCTTAAAGTTGCACCTTGGAAAGGCGTTGTTCGATTTGATAAACGAGGGAAATTAAATCCAAGGTATATTGGACCATTCAAGATTATTGATCGTGTCGGACTAGTAGCTTACCGACTTGAGTTACCTCAACAACTCGCGGCTGTACATAACACTTTCCACGTCTCGAATTTGAAGAAATGTTTTGCTAAAGAAGATCTCACTATTCCGTTAGACAAAATTCAAATCAACGAAAAACTTCAATTCATCGAAGAACCCGTCGAAATAATGGATCGTGAGGTTAAAAGACTTAAGCAAAATAAGATACCAATTGTTAAGGTTCGACGGAATGCTCATAGAGGACCCGAGTTCACCTGGGAATGAGAAGATCAGATGAAGAAGAAATATCCGCACCTATTTCCAGAAGATACGCCAACACCTCCAACTGCTTAAAATTTCGGGAAAAAATTTATTTAACGGGTAGGTACTGTAGTGACCCGAACTTTTCCATGTTTATATATATTAAATGAAATTGATATTTACATGATTAAGTGTTTCCAACATGTTAAGCAATCAAACTTGTTAAGACTTGATTAATTGAAATAGGTTTTATATAGACAATTGACCACCCAAGTTGACAGGCGATTCACGAATGTTAAAACTTGTAAAAGCTAGTGTATGGATATATATATATATATATATATATATATATATATATATATATATATATATATATATATATATATATATATATATATATATATATATATATATATATATATATATATATATAGTTATCATGATATTATGATAAGTATGTACCTCATTAAATATTTTAACAATGAGTTATATACATAAAAATGAGACTATTGAATTAAGAAACTTGAAAACGGTATATATAACGATTATCGTTATAACAACGTCTTACTAATTACATATGAATCTTTTTAAGATATTGATACACTATATATAAACATGTTAAATGATAAGTAAACATATCATTAAGTATAATAACAATGAACTACATATGTAAAAACAAGACTACTAACTTTAGGATTTCGAAACGAGACATATATGTAACGATTATCGTTGTAACGACATTTAACTGTATATATATCATATTAAGATATATTAATACATCATTATATCAGGATAATGTAATAATTTAACATCTCATTAGATATAATAAACAATGTGTTAACAACACTTAACAAGATCATTAACTTAAAGGTTTCAAAACAACATTTACATGTAACAACTAACGATGACTTAACGACTCAGTTAAAATGTATATACATGTAGTGTTTTAATATATATTCATACTGTAACGACCCAGATTTTTCCGATCATTTTATACCTATGAGATTAATATTTACATAAATTAAACCTTACCAACATGATAAGCAATCCAAATTGTTGAGACTTGTGTTTTTGAAAAGAGTTTTACATAACGTTTGACCGTCCAATTTGACCGATGATATCACAAACTATATAACATACGATAATTATACGTTTGTGTATATATATGTATTTATATATATTTAACATGATCTAAGGATGGTTTAACATCTCATTGTGTACTAATGACAATGAGTTATAAGTATATTTTGAAACTACTAACTTAATTTTTCAAAACGATAACTATACGTAACATTCTTTGATATATATACTTATAACCTATAATGCTTACATGTATCGTATATATAATGTATTTAATCACTTTTTAAGGACTTAAATACATAAAACAATATAAGTATATTAACAAAAGATAGCTATATTTGAATTCTCATTCCGTTTCCTCAAGATTTTTATATGTATATCTAGGGTATATGCACACGTATCATACCCAGCTTCTATACGTATTTACTATTAGTATATACACATCAAATCAAAATCTTAATCACCAAAAGTACTGCCCTAAATGAGAGGGAAACACTTTTTGACCTCTAGCATATAATAATTATACAAAATTACAAATTAGGATTTTGTTTTTACATACATATATCACATTCCCTATTTATTTATATATCATTCCATGTTTTTGATTTCTAACTCAAATTTTATATCTCTAAAACACTCTCTAATTATATACTCAAACCATTCAGCAAACCTTCAACATTTAAATCAAAAACTAGATAAAAAAACCAATCTATAATCATCATAAGAAAAACCTTTCAAGAACACTTCAATAATCCTTCCAAGAATACAAGTTTACTTCCAACTTTTCAATCCAACTCCACCACTCTTTTGGTTCCAAGATTATTTCTTATCTCTTATAGTAACTTTATCCAAGTAACTTGAGGTAGTAACCTTGTTCATAATCTTATTCGATTCATATTTATATAGCTATCTTATTTTGTGTTGTAAAATTTTAACAACAAGAACATAGTTTGAATGATTTCAAACTTGTTCGCAAACTAAATAGATCCTTCTAACTTAACTTTTAAAACACTTCAAGACCTGTAATATATCATAATGATATGCTAACTTAACAAGATATAACTTGGTTTTACAAAGAACATCTTAAAAACTGAATCTACGTCGTCGGAGTGCAACCGGGGGCTGTTTTGGGTTGGATAATTAAAAACCATCTTGAACTTTGAATTGGAAGTTCATGTTCTGAAAAAATGATATTTCTTATGAATATGTTAATACATAAAAATTTCATGGTTTAACTCAAAGTGTAAGTATTTTTAGAAAAATGATCATTAAATGTTGTTTTTATGATGGAAAATGATCACTTTCATAAGTTTCACCAAAGTTTGACCTATAACCTGTGATTTCGAATACAAACTAAGGTATTTTCAGTTCATATTCTTAAAATTTGACTCGATCCAAGGAAGTGGCAAGTTGAACCAACAAAAACGGAGTTGTAATGAAGAAACTACGACTAAAACAAGATTGGGTATCCGAAGCTAGTTTAGCTACGAAAATATTTGGAGATAAAGTAAATTAATCATATCTTTTCTAATTAATATGATATTTTATATATAATTACTTATGATTTGATTTTATATATTTCAGGACCACCAAACAACACGAGAAGATTAATCATAAGACCTCATGATTGTACGCAACATGTCATTTGACAACACGGTACTTTATATACGCAACACGTCATTTGGCAACATGGTACCATGGGTCGAGATTAATTCTGATCAATATGAATACGATGGGGTCTTTATTTATTTTATTGAGCAACTAATTATGGACCACTAACATCGGACTGCTAACTACGGACTAAGAAAATATTAAAAGTATTATAAGTATATATATATATATATATATATATATATATATATATATATATATATATATATATGTGTGTGTGTGTGTGTGTGTGTGTGTGTGTGTATGTATGTATGTAACGATTACTTGAAAAGAAAATATGTTGATATATTATATATATGGTTAGGTTCGTGATATCTATCGGAGACCAAGTCGAGTTAAATACCTTCAAGGCAAAAGTGAGTATATAGTCCCACTTTTAAACTCTATATATTCCGGGATGAGAATACATGAATTTTATGATTTACGTTATGGACACAAGTGATTAAAAATATATATTCTACGTTGAGTTGTACCACTGGCATACTTCCCTGTAACTTGGTAACTACTATTTACATGAGGTATTGTAAACGCGAATCCTGTTGATAGATCTATCGGGCCTGACAAGCCCAACCGGACTGGACGACCAGTATTTAACGGTTGCACAGTACTTCGTTTCGGTGACTACACTTGGTACGGTGTAGTAAGATTTCATAATAAAGGGAATATGCGACGTTGATTAAATGTTAAGTATGGTTATCAAGTGTGACAACCCGGAAATTTCCAACCAAATTTAAATTTTAATCTTTATATGTTTTCGACACGATAAGCAATATTTGTTAAGTTAAATTTCAAGAATTTTAAACTATGTTCATACATTCATTCAACCTCGACCAAGTTCCAACAATTCACGAACCATTAAACGAATATGATTATATATGTATATGTGTATATATATTATAACTTGAAACGTAAACAAAATATTAGATTAAATACTTTATATGATTGTATCTGTTTCAAAATATTTATCAATGGAATTAGAAGATAAGATCAAATGATTGAATTATCAGATATATTGAATTATGATTACAAGTCTCTGTTGAAAGGCCCACGTTGATTTGAGAAATCTTTCCATTTTAACAATATTCGAAAAATGGTAAAGTGATTTATAAATAAGAACAAATTGTCAATCATTGAGAACTAGACAAAGGATAGTGAAAGATTGAATCTCATAAAGACTCAATTGATCTATTTAGTTTCAAACGTACAAAAACGTTTTCAGTTTAAAAAGAACTTTATTATTAAAACGTATATAACTATTATAAATATCTAGAACCACTTTTGACAACTCATTACTTAACTAGTATGATAAAGATAACGATATTTATATTTTATTTTATTAAATATATATAACGATTTAAATTAATATTATATATATTTATACGCGTATTATACGTACATAGTTTTATACTTTTAATATACTTAAACTTTACCTTTACTTTATTTTTACTTTACTTTAACTTTAATAATTCACTTTAATAATTCATACTTTAATAATTCACTTTAATAATTCATACTTTAATAATTCACTTTAATAATTCATACTTTAATAATTCACTTTAATAATTCATACTTTAATAATTCATACTTTAATAATTCACTTTAATAATTCAAAAATCTATTATAAATAGAATTCAATAGGTTTCATTATTTCATAGAAACTTGAAAATATTTTTCTATAAACTCTCTCAATCGATTTACATATATATATTTACTCCGTATTATTTCAAGATATTATTAGTATACATAAAATATTACGACGGAGTGTTGTCCGAGTGATTTCGAAATTGTTTTTCGAGTAGGATAGGATTAAGGAAATTATGGGTTATAGCTATGGAGGTGATTGAGTATGGTTCATGGGTATGCTCGTGAGGTCAATATAGTGTTTATCATTTCCGTTGCATCTACGTACCTTTCCTGCAATATTGAATCTCAATATTGATACGTGAGTACTCATAATTTAACTTTTACATACTAATAGTGTATCCCTTGCTAGTGCTCGAGTATTTAGGATTATGCATGCTTGTACTTTTGATATTGCCCTTAGACAGATTAGGTTGAATCTTGAATTAGTTACACTTGCGGTTGAGATAAGGTATAAGATATGCATGTCCTTGGAAAGCTAGCAAAAAATTAAGAACTTTTCCTTTAGATATCGAATGGTTTCGATGAACGGATTAGAAGTTATAATCAATTGAATTTTTAATATTTTTATTAAAAATGATTATTATTATCGTCGTTTTTATCGTCGTTCTAGTTTTATCTTATTATTATCATTATTATTATCTTTATCAATAAAATGGATTTATCATTAAAAATTGTTATTTTTTTATTATTACTATCGTTATTATCGTTAAAGTTATAATTAGTATTATTATTATCCAATTATTATTATTATTATTATTATTATTAGTATTATTATTATTATTATCATTATTAATATATATATCATTATTTAAAAATGGTTATTGTTATTGTTATTATTATTATTACTATATTATCATTAAGATAATTATTAATATTATCGTTAATAATGTTATAGTAACTATCATTATTAATATTAGTGTAATTAAAACAAATATTTGTAACACCTAATTATTTTGATTACTATTATTATCATTATTATGAACACGATATAAAAGACGATTAAAAGCTATTAAATAAAATGATTAGGAAATAATGAGTAAGAGTATCATGATGAAATTAAAATATTATAAGATATTGATTTAGATAAAATTATCGTTCTTATTATTTTTATCATTACTATTATTATTAAAAGTATCGTTAGTATTAAAACTATCATTTTAACAAAAATTATCATTTTAATAGAAATGTCATTGTTACTATAAAATATCATTATTATTATTATTTTAAATAGAATTATTATTTTAAAGATAATATTAAAAATTATCGTAAATATTAAAGTTATCATAATTAGAATTATCGTTTTATCATAATGTCATCTTAGTAATTATAAATATTGATATTTTTATAATAATTATTATTATTACAAAATAATACAACTTTTACTTACTATCATTATAGATATTATTTTATCAAATAAATATGTGATACAAACATATTTTACTACGTGTAATAACTTACTTTAATAATACCTATCATATTATCTTTATGATATTAAATGAACCCTATAAATTTTATTAATTAATATATATATAAGTATATTTTATTATATAAATTTAATATAAAATTTCATTTATTGATAAATAAATTATATTATTTACTCTAATAAATCTTTTAAAAATATTTAAAAATATAAAATGACGATATTTAAACTATATATTAATCATGTATAGATTTTTGAAAATTATTTTGAGTCAAATTTTTTTTTTGTTGACTTTTGCATATTAGTCTCGAGCATTAGGATTGTGGTACACTATGACTTGACCTAATTTGTTAGACAAATATTGACCAACACATAAATATATATAATTAATTTAGGTTCGTGAATCTGAGGCCAACCTTGCACTTGTTCAATGACGTTATATGTATTTTTACTACGAAATACAGTATGGTGAGTTTCATTTGCCTTTTTACCCTTTATATTTTTGGGACTGAGAATACATGCGCTTTTATAAATGTTTGACGAAATAGACACAAGTAATTGAAACTACATTCTATGGTTGAATTATCGAAATCGAATATGCCCCTTTTTATTAAAGTCTGGTAATCTAAGAATTAGGGAACAGCCACCCTAATTGACGCGAATTCTAAAGATAGATCTATTGGACCTAACAAACCCCATCCAAAGTACCGGATGCTTTAGTACTTCAAAATTTATATCATGTCCGAAGGAAGATCCCGGAATGATAGGGGATATTCTTATATGTATCTAGTTAATGTCGGTTACCAGGTGTTCACCATATGAATGATTATTTTTGTCTCTATGCATGGGACGTATATTTATGAGAACTGGAAATGAAATTCTTGTGGTCTATTAAAATGATGAAAATAAATGATTATGATAAACTAATGAACTCACCAACCTTTTGGTTGACACTTTAAAGCATGTTTATTCTCAGGTGTTAAAGAAATCTTCCGCTGTGCATTTGCTCATTTTAAAGATATTACTTGGAGTCTTTCATAGCATATTTCGAAGAACGTTGCATTTGAGTCATTGAGTTCATCAAAGATTATTATTAAATTAATTTATAGTTGGATAGTTGATATTATGAAATGGTATGCATGCCTGTCAATTTTTTATGTAAAGAAAGTTTGTCTTTTAAAAACGAATGCAATGTTTGTAAAATGTATCATATAGAGGTCAAATACCTCGCAATGTAATCAACTATTGTGAATCATTTATAATATATATGAACGGGTCCTTTTAGTTGGTATCAGAGCGGTGGTCTTAGCGAACCAGGTCTGCATTAGTGTGTCTAACTGATAAGTCGATAGGATGCATTAGTGAGTCTGGACTTTGACCGTGTCTACATGTCAAAAGTTTTGCTTATCATTTTGTGTCGAAAATTAACTACTTATCATCCTCAGGAAATTACCTGCTTATCATTTTTAGTCTAAGATACGTCTTGCTGCATTGATTGCATGAATAGTGTATAGACAAAAATTCATATCTTAGCATATCTGCTAAATCATATCTTATCGTATCTGTTACTTTAAACTTTGCCTGACATATCCCGCAAAGTCCTCCGTAATCTACGAAATCTTTTGATATATATATATATATATATATATATATATATATATATATATATATATATATATATATATATATATATATTCTCTGTAATTAGAATATCATCCGTTAGCCAAAATCATTTCATATCGAAAAAAAAATCCTTTATCCAATCGTACGAAATGGAATTCGTCATCAGTTCAAGTCACTCAGATTCCGAAATGGAATCCTATTCAAGCTCCGAAAGCAGTGTGACCGGAATAGATCAACCAATCAGTTATCACCTATTCTGGATGAATTGGGGATGGGTTTGTAGCCTCCTCAATCATTGGAGACAAGAAGAAGGTGATCCCTTCCATCCACCACATTGCCCTCTTGACGAAGAACCTGAAGCACTTATCGGCGAACCTGTCCGAAACACCATTTTCTCGCTCATTTCCAGAGTATCTCGTCACGATTATATATTACATCAAATTTTAGATTTTATTTATCCGCTCGTCCGAACCGATAGTCACCCCGGTGTAATAGAAGAAGTCAACGAGCTTCACGCTCGGGTAGTGGCTTTGGAGAATATGGTGCAGAGATTACAAACACCAGCAGCAGCATCAGCAGCATAACCAGTACCACCATCATCAACGCCAACAGTACCATTACCACCTCCAACCACAACCGCGTCGTAAACCTCAACTTCACAATCTGTCCCACGAGCATCAACGTCATACGCACCATAGATACCAGGGAGTACCAACAACAATAACTGACGAAGTATTAATTCATAACTTCATTGCAGAAACATTCCGCGGCAATTATGTAATCTCTAAAGTCTTAGAGATTATCTAATCTAGCCCTAACCATAAATCAGTTAAGCGAACCAAAATGATAGAAGGAAGAGTAGAAACCCTAACAAAAATGGTGTGTGATTAACAAGCTAAACTTGCTTTACCAACAGCATCAACAGTACCGTCAGCGTTACCAGCATCGTCAGTACAGTCAACATCCGAATCAACAACACCGATAACATCACAAACTCCGTCAGTTCAAGAATCACTGTGGACATCATTACGAATCAATAACGTGTATATTGTATCAACGAGTTATGAAGAATTAACTCATTCCCTCTGAAGAAATTATATGTATATTATATATATATATATATATATATATATATATATATATATATATATATATATATATATATATATATATATATATATATATATATATATATATATATATTTTGAAATAAATCTTTCCGTGCTAAGCTATTGTGTGTGAATCTTAACTACTCGGTTAATTCATATTACAAATATGCAATAATGTACGTCCTTCGGCCGCAACTTAACCAGCGTTAACTACAATCTCTGTCGCAATTCAACAAATTCCAATTCATAATAAATCAAGTATATATTTGATTTTACACTTTCATCAGCGATGTACCCGAAACTTTTCAGATAACATCATTCGTACTTTGCGAAATTCACAAGAATTCCACGAACCGAACATCATACATCAACAAATAACGAAGTATTGATTTATAATTTCAATGTCATTAAATAAATACTGCGTAAAAGTTATGTACTTTTTAAAGCCTTTAGGGATTATTCAATTCTAGTTTCAACCGTAAATCAAATGATTTTAATTTAACATTAACTCATTAAATCTATGTTACATCTGAAGAAAATATACATATATATATTTTCATAAAGACTGTAATAAAATTCTTTTGTACAAAATATTAATTGTGAAATTTTTTTAACGGGTAGGTAATACCCGAGAGATATATAAATTCACAATTAATATGTTACATTCTTCGAATCTGATTCAGCAAATCATCCATTATACTCCCTACTTTCACAACAATATACATTCTTATATAGAAATCAAAACAACCATACTCATTCAAAATTTAATTACATATTCTGATATTGAAATCTCAAAATTCAACTTGAGATATGACCAAAATCATCACTCTTAGATCCTTACATCTTTCACAAGCTATATTTTGACTTCAAAACTGTGTTAGAACATCAAATGTATGTTAACGATTACAATCTGTGTTCGAACCCTTCGAAAATTTCTGAAGACACTTCGAATGATGAGCAATCGAGATGATCCAACCACATGTTACCCACAGTTATGTACCCGAAAAACTCTTGAAACCAAAGTAAAAGTTTAAACAACGTATCCGCGTCAGATTCTTTGGCATTTATTAGCAAAAATAACTTTGCGACTCCTATTCAAAGTAGCCAGTTTTGTCACAGCTCCAGCAAGTCAACTTTGACTTTTCAGTCAGACTACCTTATTATAACCTTGAGATATACACCATCGTTACCAGGGAACCTTTTACATTCCACCACATTATTAGCAGATGTACCAACAACTTCATTACCCTTTGACTTTAGCCTCTCCAAAAAGTCATTATAATTATTCATTGAAACCCCATCATTTACTCATTCGCATCTTGTAATGAGAATTGTCATACGAATTATTGGGAATTAGCAATCAGTATTTTGAAATCTCGCAGCATGTCTACGCCAACAGTTATATGTGTATATATAACATCTATCTTCTGGACTTAATTTGAATGTGAAGTTTCTGAAAAACACTCCGAACTACGAATTGGTTCTTCGAAAATGGAAAAAAAAATGCTGATGAAGCAGCAAAAACTATAAACGACTTTAAACGATAAAAGCTGGATGAAAATGATGAACTGTGCTGGCAAAGTGCAGAAAAAGAGAAGTTTTGGAACTGGAAAACGGATTGAGCAAAGTAGGAAGGAGGCTGTGGACAAATTACAAAGACTGAACCTGACTTCAAAGGATCCAAATGATTCAGTACCTGCTGAAGTCATTAACGAATACCTTGCTCCTGACTCTAAACCCCTGCGGACAATATTCTTCATCATCCTCTGATATTATAAATTCTAAAAAATCGTCATATCTTTCATTATAAATATCCTCCATATTTCTGAAGATATTTTCTTAATTTTTCTTATTTGAAATCATTTACCTCTTCGCGCTATCTGTATTACATCATAAAAGAAACTATTTTAGTTTCTAAATTCTAAAATATTCAAGTTTAAAATAGGAATATTTTGAAGTAGTGTTGGAAACTGAAGCATGAATTAGTATAATATAATGACACTTGATCAATGTGATTATATTACAGTAAGTCATGCTGAGTTTCTAAATGGAATGTGATGATTCACAGATCATAACATCATCATGTGCCATGTTATACGACTCTTGTATTCTATTTAACCTCTAAAATATCAAGAAAATATTTCTTGATGATTCGGCCTTTTCCAAGGTATTCTAGTAATTTGACAAGTCAAGATCGTGCCATCACAATTTCCTTCCTAGAACATTAACAATGTTCATTCCGAAATTCATATCTGTGAATTCTGGACCATTACAAGCGGTGCTTAATCGCAAGAAGAAGAAACGAAAGGACAAAACTCCGAAATAGAAAGTGGGGTATAAATTGCAGCAAATAAAAGAGAGCATTAACTGTGAATGATAATGATTATAGAAGACAGAAGCAGAGACTTTGAAATATAAGGGAACATATAAAGCCCAACGACAAACCAGAAATTATAAACCATATATATCGATGCATATAAAGACACGGGAGAGCTAGAAACACTATAAACCCAAGAGTATAGTAGAAGTAAATAGATTCTTCCGGCGGTAGATGAAAAAGAAGAATGACCGATATGAAAGTTAGAAGTATATCGAGAATCAGAACTGGATGGAGCATATTGATGAATACTTTAAAATATGAGTTGGGGGGAAAGAATAGAAGGTGATGAAACATGACTAGGAACTTAGAAATCAACAGATTTAACTCACACAATGGCGGAACAAGTGAATCAAACCCTCTAGTGAATAGGTTAAGTTTTTTTTTTTTTGATTAATTTAGTCAAACCACAACTAAATCAAGTGTGATTAGATCAACACCTAGAGCTATTATTCACCACCTGGGTGATTTGGACTGAGAGAGAATCGGAGGAGCTCACTAGATCTGAGTGTGTGTAATAAATGAGAGGCTTAACCTAAAATGAAGAACATAAGACTTTATATACCCCTGCTGTTGACTCACCCATACGATTCATTCATCACACGTACGAGTTGGCTTCATCAGCCGTACGGGTGATCACTCACTCGTGTCTTCTCATTTAGGTTGTAATTGTGACTTAGCTCAGCATCAACCGTGCGTATGAGCCTGTCAGCCGTACTAGTGAGGCTTCACTCGTACGTCTGACTAAGTCTAACATAGTCAAACATCTAAATCTCGTTCCTGCAGTTCCTGTAACCACATACAAACACGGATAGGATAATAACGAGCAATCATGGTGGCCTGTAAACTGATGTACCTGCTATGGACGTGGGTAGATGTCTAAGGACTTGCATAAAATATATCAACAGAAGGTGTGAGTTGTAAGGAAACGAATGAGGTGAATTTATAAGAAAATCTCCGACAGAACAATTAAAATGGACGATCGCATTTAAAGCGGATCCTAATTCCCTTGTTTACCGGAGAGTCAAATCTTATTAAGAAGATTTTCTTCAAATCCCTTGAAATCTGGGAATCAATCATATCTACGTCAAATGATAAGATGAATCTACACTTACTCATTTCACTCTTCTATGTTAGCTTCATTCGTACTCTTCATATAAATGGATTGTTTATCCAAATTATTCGCTGATGATAAAACTCTAATTTTCAGCCCGTATGCATCATGAAAACATACTTATTATCATTCACGACCTTTCCACTCAAATTTCGGGACGAAATTTCTTTAACGGGCAGGTACTGTAACAACCCGGAAATTTCTAACCAAATTTAAACTTTAATCTTTATATGTTTTCGACACGATAAGCAATATTTGTTAAGTTAAATTTCAAGAATTTTAAACTATGTTCATACATTCATTCAACCTCGACCAAGTTCCAACAATTCACGAACCATTAAACGAATATGATTATATATGTATATGTGTATATATATTATAACTTGAAACGTAAACAAAATATTAGATTAAATACTTTATATGATTGTATCTGTTTCAAAATATTTATCAATGGAATTAGAAGATAAGATCAAATGATTGAATTATCAGATATATTGAATTATGATTACAAGTCTCTGTTGAAAGGCCCACGTTGATTTGAGAAATCTTTCCATTTTAACAATATTCGAAAAATGGTAAAGTGATTTATAAATAAGAACAAATTGTCAATCATTGAGAACTAGACAAAGGATAGTGAAAGATTGAATCTCATAAAGACTCAATTGATCTATTTAGTTTCAAACGTACAAAAACGTTTTCAGTTTAAAAAGAACTTTATTATTAAAACGTATATAACTTTTATAAATATCTAGAACCACTTTTGACAACTCATTACTTAACTAGTATGATAAAGATAATGATATTTATATTTTATTTTATTAAATATATATAACGATTTAAATTAATATTATATATATTTATACGCGTATTATACGCACATAGTTTTATACTTTTAATATACTTAAACTTTACCTTTACTTTATTTTTACTTTACTTTAACTTTAATAATTCACTTTAATAATTCATACTTTAATAATTCACTTTAATAATTCATACTTTAATAATTCACTTTAATAATTCATACTTTAATAATTCACTTTAATAATTCATACTTTAATAATTCATACTTTAATAATTCACTTTAATAATTCAAAAATCTATTATAAATAGAATTCAATAGGTTTCATTATTTCATAGAAATTTGAAAATATTTTTCTATAAACTCTCTCAATCGATTTACATATATATATTTACTCCGTATTATTTCAAGATATTATTAGTATACATAAAATATTACGACGGAGTGCTGTCCGAGTGATTTCGAAATTATTTTTCGAGTAGGATAGGATTAAGGAAATTATGGGTTATAGCTATGGAGGTGATTGAGTATGGTTCATGGGTATGCTCGTGAGGTCAATATAGTGTTTATCATTTCCGTGGCATCTACGTACCTTTCCTGCAATATGGAATCTCAATATTGATACGTGAGTACTCATAATTTAACTTTTACATACTAATAGTGTATCCCTTGCTAGTGCTCGAGTATTTAGGATTATGCATGCTTGTACTTTTGATATTGCCCTTAGACAGATTAGGTTGAATCTTGAATTAGTTACACTTGCGGTTGAGATAAGGTATAAGATATGCATGTCCTTGGAAAGCTAGCGTATTAAGAACTTTTCCTTTAGATATCGAATGGTTTCGATGAACGGATTAGAAGTTATAATCAATTGAATTTTCGATATTTTTATTAAAAATGATTATTATTATTATCGTCTTTTTTATCGTCGTTCTAGTTTTATCTTATTATTATCATTATTATTATCTTTATCAATAAAATGGATTTATCATTAAAAATTGTTATTTTTTTTATTATTACTAACGTTATTATCGTTAAAGTTATAATTAGTATTATTATTATTATCCAATTATTATTATTATTATTATTATTATTATTATTATTATTATTATTATTATTATTATTATTATTATTATTATTATTATTATTATTATTATTATTATTATTATTATTAGTATTATTATTATTATCATTATTAATATATATATCATTGTTTAAAAATGGTTATTGCTATTGTTATTATTATTATTACTATATTATCATTAAGATAATTATTAGTATTATCGTTAATAATGTTATAGTAACTATCATTATTAATATTAGTGTAATTAAAACAAATATTTTTAACACCTAATTATTTTGATTACTATTATTATCATTATTATGAACACGATATAAAAGACGATTAAAAGCTATTAAATAAAATGATTAGGAAATAATGAGTAAGAGTATCATGATGAAATTAAAATATTATAAGATATTGATTTAGATAAAATTATCGTTCTTATTATTTATATCATTACTATTATTATTAAAAGTATCGTTAGTATTAAAACTATCATTTTAACAAAAATTATCATTTTAATAGAAATGTCATTGTTACTATAAAATATCATTATTATTATTATTTTAAATAGAATTATTATTTTAAAGATAATATTAAAAATTATCGTAAATATTAAAGTTATCATAATTAGAATTATCGTTTTATCATAATGTCATCTTAGTAATTATAAATATTGATATTTTTATTATAATAATTATTATTACAAAATAATACAACTTTTACTTACTATCATTATAGATATTATTTTATCAAATAAATATGTGATACAAACATATTTTACTACGTGTAATAACTTACTTTAATAATACCTATCATATTATCTTTATGATATTAAATGAACCCTATAAATTTTATTACTTAATATATATAAAAGTATATTTTATTATATAAATTTAATATAAAATTTCATTTATTGATAAATAAATTATATTATTTACTCTAATAAATCTTTTAAAAATATTTAAAAATATAAAACGACGATATTTAAACTATATATTAATCATGTATAGATTTTTGAAAATTATTTTGAGTCAAATTTACTTTTGTTGACTTTTGTATATTAGTCTCGAGCATTAGGATTGTGGTACACTATGACTTGACCTAATTTGTTAGACAAATATTGACCAACACATAAATATATATAATTAATTTAGGTTCGTGAATCCGAGGCCAACCTTGCATTTGTTCAATGACGTTATATGTATTTTTACTACGAAATACAGTATGGTGAGTTTCATTTGCCTTTTTACCCTTTATATTTTTAGGACTGAGAATACATGCGCTTTTATAAATGTTTGACGAAATAGACACAAGTAATTGAAACTACATTCTATGGTTGAATTATCGAAATCGAATATGCCCCTTTTTATTAAAGTCTGGTAATCTAAGGATTAGGGAACAGACAACCAAATTGACATGAATCCTAAAGATAGATCTATTGAGCCTAACAAACCCCATCCAAAGTACTGGATGCTTTAGTACTTTGAAATTTATATCATGTCCGAAGGAGGATCCCGGAATGATAGGGGATATTCTTATATGTATCTAGTTAATGTCGGTTACCAGGTGTTCACCATATGAATGATTATTTTTGTCTCTATGCATGGGACGTATATTTATGAGAACTGGAAATGAAATTCTTGTGGTCTATTAAAATGATGAAAATAAATGATTATGATAAACTAATGAACTCACCAACCTTTTGGTTGACACTTTAAAGCATGTTTATTCTCAGGTGTTAAAGAAATCTTCCGCTGTGCATTTGCTCATTTTAAAGATATTACTTGGAGTCTTTCATAGAATATTTCGAAGAACGTTGCATTCGAGTCATTGAGTTCATCAAAGATTATTATTAAATCAATTTATAGTTGGATAGTGGATATTATGAAATGGTATGCATGCCTGTCAATTTTCGATGTAAAGAAAGTTTGTCTTTTAAAAACGAATGCAATGTTTGTAAAATGTATCATATAGAGGTCAAATACCTCGCAATGTAATCAACTATTGTGAATCGTTTATAATGTATATGAACGGGTCCTTTCATCGAGTGCTCAACAACTTAGAATATTTTTATTAAAACGTTTATATATGAAATCTTGTGGTCTATATGTATAACACTGCCGGCATTAAACCTATATCTCACCAACTTTATGTTGACGTTTTAAGCATGTTTATTCTCAGGTGATAACTAAAAGCTTCCGCTGCAACATGTTGAATTTAAGCAAGATCTTAAGTATGCATATTTGTGTCAAAAATAAAACTGCATATCGGAGAATTTGTAATGTAAAATACGTTGGAAATTGTGTTGTTATCATCACATGTAAAGTTTGTAAGGCTAAGATTATCGCTAAACGATAATCATTATTATGTTGTTTAAACCTTATATTTGTAATAAAAGTTATGGTTTGTATTGTAAAAACGAATGCAGTTTTTGAAAAACGTCGCATGTAGAGGTCAATACCTCGCGATGAAATCATATGTTGTTGTATTCGTCCTTATGGTTAAGGTCGGGTTTTGACATGTGGTATCAGAGCGTTGGTCTTAGAGAACCAGAAAATTTGCATTAGTGTGTCTTATCAAGTTTGTTAGGATGCATTAGTGAGTCTGGACTTTGACCGTGTTTGATTTTGAAAACTATTGCTTATCCTTGTTGGTTAAAAATTAATATGTAAATATTATGTGGTACTAACGTGCTAGTTGTTATGTGATAGATGTCTGGCTTAGAACTTGTTATCACATTCAGCGACTCCGAACCAGAATCTTCAGATTGTGTTCCAGTCATTAACCTGTCCGATGATGAAAACGACACCTTTGGGGAAGACTCACAATTTTTGGATGAATCAAATGAAGAGGAACTGGAAAGTGATCCTGAGGAGGAAGAAATACAGGAAATTACGAAAGCCAAGTTCGAAAGAGGAAAGAAACGAAAGGCTACTGAATTGGAAAATCCAAAACCCGAGTTTAGTGAGGATGTTGTGGCACCAACTCCACCAGACACTTCCACCCCTATTCCCGGTATTCCTATTAGTTCTATCTCGGCATCCAGTTCTTCAGCCCCTCAGCCAAAACGCAGGGAGATAGTCAAGATAACCTTTAAGCGATTTCATTAAACACAAACGTTTTGGGTTAAATGATGCGCCGTTGTTTTAAACCATGAGATCATATAATGTTTTGTATAATATTACTAGTGTGGTTTGCTTAATGTTTGATGTAAGATAAGCATATGTAAAATAGTGAAGTGTGAAATGCAATAATTTTCCATGGTTGAGTATTATTTGGATGGTAGTAATTAATTTCTGTACTAAGCTATTAAGTATGAACTTTAACGGGTAGGTACTACCCTAGATATAATTATAAAATGCTAATAAGAAGAAAAAGCTTTTATAATAATAACTGGTTCATATTATTAATAAGCTACGATGTACTGTAAATACATACTACATCTATAATATTCCATGTGAATAATTATTTTTTTCATTCTTATTGAAGATTATGGCGAGATTGAACCGAATGACGAAACAAGAAATCGAGGAACTCATCAATCAGCGAGTGGACGACAGAATGTTATGGGTCGAGGCTGCAAGAGGTGCTGCAGTTAACCCAAATCCTCATGTGGGATGTACTTACAAAACTTTTCAAGGTTGCAAGCCCTCATCATTCAGTGGAACAGAAGGACCGGTCGGTTTAACCCGGTGGATCGAAAAGATTGAGTCTGTGTTTAAAATCAGTGGTTGTATTGAGAAGGACATGATCAAGTATGCATCGTGCATCTTGCAAGATAGTGCACTCACGTGGTGGAAAAACTATGTGAAGGCCGTAGGAGGAGATGTAGCTTATGATACTCCCTGGGAAGAATTCAAAACAATGCTAATCAACGAGTATTGTCCAAGGAACGAGGTTAGGAAGTTGGAAGCTGAATTACGAAGCCTGAAAGTTGTTGGTACTGAACTCACCAACTACAATCAGCGATTCATGGAATTAGCTTTGCTATGTCCCGAATTAGTACCAACCGAAGAACGAAAGATAGAACTGTACAAAGATGGTTTGCCTAAAAATGTCAAAGCAAATGTTACAGCATCAAAAACCAAGACTATTCACGAAGCCATCACCATGGCAAACGAGTTGATGGACCAGATTATTCTGGATAAGAACACCGATGTCAAGACATCAGAAAACAAAAGAAAGTGGGAAGGTAATCAACAATCCAACAAGAAACAAGAAACCACGCAAGGTGTGGGTAGTGGTTTAAGCTCAGGTTATAAAGGACGAAATCCTTTATGTAACAGATGCCATAAACATCACTCTGGTTATTGTAATGTGGTGTACAATAATTGTAATCGAAGGGGTCATCTTGCTGAAGATTGTAGGATTCCTGTTACAAATACCAATGGCACCAAGACTCCTACCACCAATGCAAATAGAACTGCCTTGGCCACTGTTACTTGTTATGGGTGTGGGAAATAGGGTCATTATAAGAGCCAGTGCCCGAATCGAGAGAAGAATAACGGATCTGCGCGTGGAAGAGCATTTATTATTAATGCTAGAGAGGCGTATGAAGACCCGGAGCTGGTTACGGGTACGTTTATCATTAATAACTTATCAGCATCTATTATATTTGATACTGGTGCCGATAGAAGTTACGTGTGTAGAGACTTTTATGCTAAATTGAATTGTTCATCATTACCTCTAGATGCTAAGTACATGATTGAGTTAGCTAATGGTAAACTAATTAAAGCCGATAAAATTTACCGTGATTGTAAAATAAATTTAGTCGGAGAAACATTTAAGATTGATTTGATACCCATAGAATTAGGAAGTTTTGACGTAATTATCGGCATGGACTGGATGTCCAAAGTAGGAGTCGAAGTGGTGTGTGCTAAAAAGGCAATTCGTATTCCTCGAAAGGATAAATCAATGATAATGATTTACGGAGATAAAGGTAACTCAAACCTAAATCTCATTAGCTGTTTGAAAGCTCGAAAGTGTTTAGAAAAGGGATGTTATGCCATCCTAGCACATGTAAAGAAAGTTGAAGAAAAGGAGAAGAATATCAATGATGTAAATGTAGTAAAAGACTTTCCCGATGTTTTTCAGGAAGAATTACCGGGACTACCTCCTTTCAGGTCTGTAGAATTTCAAATAGATCTTGTACCAGGAGCTGCACCGGTTGCCCGTGCTCCATATAGACTTGCACCGTCCGAGTTAAAAGAACTTCAGAGTCAGTTAAAAGAATTACTGGACCGAGGATTCATACGACCAAGTACTTCACCGTGGGGAGCTCCAATTTTATTTGTTAAAAAGAAAGATGGATCTTTTAGGATGTGTATAGATTATCGTGAATTAAATAAGTTAACTATCAAGAATCGCTATCCACTACCGAGAATTGACGACTTATTTGATCAACTGCAAGGATCATGTGTGTACTCGAAAATCGACTTAAGATCGGGCTATCATCAACTACGTGTCAAAGAAGAAGATATTCCGAAAACTGCTTTCCGGACACGCTACGGTCATTACGAATTTTTGGTCATGCCGTTTTGATTAACGAATGCACCAGCTGTATTCATGGACCTCATGAATCGAGTTTGTAGTCCGTATCTAGATAAGTTTGTTATCGTTTTCATTGATGATATTCTCATCTATTCCAAAAATGAGCAAGAGCATGAGCAGCATTTAAGGTTGATATTAGAATTGTTAAGAAAGGAACAGTTATACGCCAAATTTTCTAAGTGTGCATTTTGGTTGAAAGAAGTGCAATTTCTTGGTCACGTTGTTAGTAGCAAAGGAATTCAGGTTGACCCAGCTAAAATTGAGGCCATTGAAAAATGGGAGACTCCTAAGACACCAACGCAGATACGCCAATTTTTGGGTTTAGTCGGTTATTATAGAAGGTTTATTCAAGATTTTTCCCGAATAGCTAAACCATTAACAGCGTTAACGCAAAAAGGGAAGAAGTACGAATGGACCTCTGAGTAGGAGAGTGCATTTCAATTACTGAAGAAGAAGTTGACTACAGCGCCTATTTTATCGTTACCTGAAGGGAACGATGATTTTGAGATATATTGTGACGCTTCACGACAAGGTTTTGGTTGCGTACTTATGCAAAGAAAGAAAGTTATTTCATATGCATCCCGACAATTGAAGATTCACGAGCGAAATTATTCGACGCATGATCTCGAACTGGGAGCAGTAGTGTTTGCATTGAAGATATGGAGACACTACTTATATGGGGTTAAATGCACTGTGTTTACCGATCATAAAAGCCTTCAACATATTTTTGATCAGAAACAGCTGAACATGAGGCAACGTAGGTGGGTCGAGCTGATAAATGACTATGATTGTGAAATTCGCTATCATCCCGGGAAAGCGAACGTAGTGGCTGACGCTTTAAGCAGAAAGGAACGGGAACCAATTCGAGTACGAGCAATGAACATAAAAATTCGCATGAATCTCAACTCACAAATCAAAGAGGCTCAACGAGAAGCTCTTACTAAAGAAAACATAGAAAATGAAATAATGAAGAAGTATGTGAAACAACTCGTTATACGGGAAGACGGAATTCGATATTTTGCAAACCGTATTTGGGTACCATAGTTGGGTGGATTAAGGAAGTTGATATTGAACGAGGCACATAAGGCAAGATACTCGATACATCCTGAAGTTGGAAAGATGTATCAAGATCTTAAGACGCATTATTGGTGGCCTAATTTAAAGACAGACGTTGCAACATATGTTGGGGAATGTTTAACTTGTTCCAAAGTTAAAGCAGAACACTAGAAGCTGTCAGGGTTACTTCAACAACCAGAAATCCCAGAATGGAAATGGGATGGTATTACCATAGATTTCATCACAAAGTTACCTAAGACTGCCTGGGGTTATGACACCATTTGGGTAATAGTTGATCGTCTCACCAAATCTGCACATTTCTTGCCTATAAAGGAAATGGATAGAATGGAGAAACTATTACGATTATACATAAAGGAAATTGTTTCAAGGCATGGAATACCGATTTCCATTATATCCGATCGTGATAGTAGATATACATCAAAGTTTTGTCAATCACTACAGGAGGCCCTGGGAACTCGTTTAGATATGAGCACCGCATATCATCCACATACTGATGGGCAGAGTGAAAGAACAATTCAGACTCTTGAAGACATGCTCAGGGCATGTGTGATCGATTTTGGAAACGGATGGGATAAGTATCTACCATTAGCAGAATTCTCGTACAATAATAGTTATCATGCGAGCATTAAAGCTGCACCATTCGAAGCACTATATGGAAGGAAGTGTAGATCCCCTATCTGTTGGAATGAAGTAGGAGATCAACAATTAACTGGTCCCGAGATCATACATGAAACTACTGAGAAGATAGTACAAATCAAGGAGAGATTGAAAACAGCCCGTAGTCGCCAAAAGAGCTACGCCGATGTCCGAAGGAAACCATTAGAGTTTCATATCGGTGACATGGTTATGCTAAAGGTGTCACCTTGGAAAGGTGTAATACGTTTTGGAAAAGGAGGTAAACTGAACCCAAGGTATGTAGGCCCGTTCAAGATCATCGAACGCATTGGACCGGTAGCTTATCGACTAGAGTTACCACAACAACTCGCCGGAGTACATAATTCATTTCACGTCTCAAACCTCAAGAAATGTCTTGCAAAGGAAGATCTCACCATTCCTCTTGAAGAAATCCAAGTCGACAAGAAACTACAATTCATAGAAGACCAGTCGAAGTCATGGACCGTGAAGTTAAACGACTCAAGCAGAGCAACATACCAATCATTAGGTTCGTTGGAATGCTCGAAGGGCTCCTGAGTTTACTTGGGAATGAGAGGATCAGATGAAACAAAAGTACCCACATTTGTTTCCCGAGAACGCAAAATAGGTACAACTTTAAAATTTTGGGACGAAATTTATTTAACGGGTAGGTACTGTAACGACCCAGATTTTTCCGATCATTTTATACCTATGAGATTAATATTTACATAAATTAAACCTTACCAACATGATAAGCAATCCAAATTGTTGAGACTTGTGTTTTTGAAAAGAGTTTTACACAACGTTTGACCGTCCAATTTGACCGATGATATCACGAACTATATAACATACGATAATTATACGTTTGTGTATATATATGTATTTATATATATTTAACATGATCTAAGGATGGTTTAACATCTCATTGTGTACTAATGACAATGAGTTATAAGTATATTTTGAAACTACTAACTTAAGTTTTCAAAACGATAACTATACGTAACATTCTTTGATATATATACTTATAACCTATAATGCTTATACATGTATCGTATATATAATGTATTTAATCACTTTTTAAGGACTTAAATACATAAAACAATATAAGTATATTCACAAAAGATAGCTATATTTGAATTCTCATTCCGTTTCCTCAAGATTTTTATATGTATATCTAGGGTATATGCACCCGTATCATACCCAGCTTCTATACGTATTTACTATTAGTATTTACTATTAGTATATACACATCAAATCAAAATCTTAATCACCAAAAGTACTGCCCTAAATGAGAGGGAAACACTTTTTGACCTCTAGCATACAATAATTATACAAAATTACAAATTAGGATTTTGTTTTTACATACATATATCACATTCCATATTTATTTATATATCATTCCATGTTTTTGATTTCTAACTCAAATTTTATATCTCTAAAACACTCTCTAATTATATACTCAAACCATTCAGCAAACCTTCAACACTTAAATCAAAAACTAGATAAAAAAAACTAATCTATAATCATCATAAGAAAAACCTTTCAAGAACACTTCAATAATCCTTCCAAGAATACAAGTTTACTTCCAACTTTTCAATCCAAATCCACCACTCTTTTGGTTCCAAGATTATTTCTTATCTCTTACAGTAACTTTGTCCAAGTAACTTGAGGTAGTAACCTTGTTCATAATCTTATTCGATTCATATTTATATAGCTATCTTATTTTGTGTTGTAAAATTTTAACAACAAGAACATAGTTTGAATGATTTCAAACTTGTTCGCAAAATAAATAGATCCTTCTAACTTAACTTTTAAAACTCTTCAAGACCTGTAATATATCATAATGATATGCTAACTTAACAAGATATAACTTGGTTTTACAAAGAACATCTTAAAAACTGAATCTACGTCGTCGGAGTGCAACCGGGGGCTGTTTTGGGTTGGATAATTAAAAACCATCTTGAACTTTGAATTGGAAGTTCATGTTCTAGAAAAATGATATTTCTTATGAATATATTAACACATAAAAATTTCATGGTTTAACTCAAAGTGTAAGTATTTTTAGAAAAATGATCATTAAATGTTGTTTTTATGATGGAAAATTATCACTTTCATAAGTTTCACCAAAGTTTGACCTATAATCTGTGATTTTGAATACAAACTAAGGTATTTTCAGTTCATATTCTTAAAATTTGACTCGATCCAAGGAAGTGGCAAGTTGAACCAACAAAAACGGAGTTGTAATGAAGAAACTACGACTAAAACAAGATTGGGTATCGAAGCTAGTTTAGCTACGAAAATATTTGGAGATAAAGTAAATTAATCATATCTTTTCTAATTAATATGATATTTTATATATAATTACTTATGATTTGATTTTATATATTTCAGGACCACCCGTAAACAACACGAGAAGATTAATCATAAGGCCTCATGATTGTACGCAACACGTCATTTGACAACAGGTACTTAATGTACGCAACACGTCATTTGACAACATGGTACCATGGGTCGAGATTAATTCTGATTAATACGAATACGATGGGGTCTTTATTTATTTTATTGAGCAACTAATTATGGACCACTAACATCGGACTGCTAACTACGGACTAAGAAAATATTAAAAGTATTATAAGTATATATATATATATATATATATATATATATATATATATATATATATATATATATATATATATATATATATATATATATATTATATATATATATATGTAACGATTACTTGAAAAAAAATATGTTGATATATTATATATATGGTTAGGTTCGTGATATCTATCGGAGACCAAGTCGAGTTAAATACCTTCAAGGCAAAAGTGAGTATATAGTCCCACTTTTAAACTCTAAATATTCCGGGATGAGAATACATGCATTTTATGATTTACGTTATGGACACAAGTGATTAAAAATATATATTCTACGTTGAGTTGTACCACTGGCATACTTCCCTGTAACTTGGTAACTACTATTTACATGAGGTATTGTAAACGCGAATCCTGTTGATAGATCTATCAGGCCTGACAAACCCAACCGGACTGGACGACCAGTATTCAACGGTTACACAGTACTTCGTTTTGGTGACTACACTTGTTACGGTGTAGTAAGATTTCATAATAAAGGGAATATGCGACGTTGATTAAATGTTAAGTATGGTTATCAAGTGCTCAACAACTTAGAATATTTTTATTAAAACGTTTATATATGAAATCTTGTGGTCTATATTTATAACGCTGCCGGCATTAAACCTATATCTCACCAACTTTATGTTGACTTTTTAAGCATGTTTATTCTCAGGTGATAACTAAAAGCTTCCGCTGCAACATGTTGAATTTAAGCAAGATCTTGAGTATGCATATTTGTGTCAAAAATAAAACTGCATATCGGAGAATTTGTAATGTAAAATACGTTGGAAATCGTGTTGTTATCATCACATGTAAAGTTTGTAAGGCTAAGATTATCGCTAAACGATAATCATTATTATGTTGTTTAAACCTTATATTTGTAATAAAAGTTATGGTTTGTATTGTAAAAACGAATGCAGTTTTTGAAAAACGTCGCATGTAGAGGTCAATACCTCGCGATGAAATCATATGTTGTTGTATTCGTCCTTATGGTTAAGGTCGGGTTTTGACACATATACTTTTGAAAGACTTCAAGACACTTATCCAAGTACTTCTACTTAACAAAAATGCTTACGATTACATCCTCATTCATTTTCATTAACAATTCTACTCGTATGCACTCGTATTTGTACTTGTAAAATACACAGCTTCTAAATGTATTTACTATTGGTATATACACTCCAATGATCAGATCTTAGCAGCCCATGTGAGTCACCTAACCATGTGGGAACCATCATTTAACATTTAGCATGACTTATAAGCAAGGAAACAAAAACAAGAACTCCTTTTAACCCCACTCACCTTCACCACTCACCACCTACTTCATTTCACTTCCAATTTTCTTCCCAATTCTCTCTCAAAACACACACACTCTTTCATGAACGTATAAATTACTATTTTTCAAGCAAAAATCATCAAATACAAGCTTTGGTTATTACCTATAATCATCATAAAAATAATTACTCAAGAACACATCAAGAACACTTCCAAGTTTACAAGTTTACTTCCAAGTTTCCTAATCCATACCAAGCAATCATCTAAGATCAAGAAACCTTTGTTATTTATAGTAGGTTATCTTTCTAAATCAAGGTAATATTTATATTCAAACTTTGATTCAATTTCTATAACTTTAACAATCTTATTTCGAGTGGAAATCTTACTTGAACTTGTTTTCATGTCATGATTTTGCTTCAAGAACTTTCAAGCCATCCAAGGATCCTTTGAAGCTAGATCTATTTTTTTCATTTCCAGTAGGTTTATCCACAAAACCTGAGGTAGTAATGATGTTCATAACATCATTCGATTCATATATATATAAAACTACCTTATTCGAAGGTTTAAACTTGTAATCACTAGAACATAGTTTAGTTAATTCTAAACTTGTTCGCAAACAAAAGTTAATCCTTCTAACTTGACTTTTAAAATTAACTAAACACATGTTCTATATCTATATGATATGCTAACTTAATGATTTAAAACCTGAAAACACGAAAAACACCGTAAACCGGATATACGCCATCGTAGTAACACCGTGGGCTGTTTTGGGTTAGTTAATTAAAAACTATGATAAAATTTGATTTAAAAGTTTTTCTTCTGGGAAAATGATTTTTCTTATAAACATGAAACTATATCCAAAAATCATGGTTAAACTCAAAGTGGAAGTATGTTTTCCAAAATGGTCATCTAGACGTCGTTCTTTCGACTGAAATGATTACCTTTATAAAAACGACTTGTAACCTGTATTTTTGACTATAAACTTATACTTTTTATGTTTAGATTCATAAACTTAAGTTCAATATGAAACCATAGCAACTTGAATCACTCAAAACGGATTTAAAACGAAGAAGTTATGGGTAAAACAAGATTGGATAATTTTTCTTGTTGTAGCTACGTGAAAATTGGTAACAAATCTATATTAATCATATCCTAGCTAACTTATATTGTATTATACATGTATTCTAATATATTATGTAATCTTGGGATACCATAGACACGTATACAAATGTTTTGACATATCATATCGACCCATCTATATATATTATTTGGAACAACCATAGACACTCTATATGCAGTAATGTTTGAGTTAGCTATACAGGGTTGAGGTTGATTCCAAAAATATATATACTTTGAGTTGTGATCTAGCCTGAGATGTATATACACTAGGTCGTGGATTGATTCAAAATAATATATATCATTTTATTTCTGTACATCTAACTATGGACAACTATTTGTAGGTTACTAACGAGGACAGCTGACTTAATAAACTTAAAATATTAAAACGTATTAAAATGTTGTAAATATATTTTGAACATACTTTGATATATATATAAATATTTGTTATAGGTTTGTGAATCGACCAGTGGCCAAGTCTTACTTCCCGACGAAGTAAAAATCTGTGAAAGTGAGTTTCATTTGCTCCCTTTTTAAATGCTTTTTCAATATATATTTTTGGGACTGAGAATACATGCGCTGCTTTTATAAATATTTTACGAAATAGACACAAGTGATCGAAACTACATTCTATGGTTGGATTATCGAATCGAATATGCCCCTTTTTAGCTTGGTAGCCTAAGAATTGGTGTTTATTATAATTGCCACCAATTGACGTGAATCCTAAAGATAGATCTATCGGGCCCAACAAGCCCCATCCGGGTTACGGATGCTTTAGTACTTCGATTTATCATGTTCGATGAGAGTTCCGGAATGATGGGGATATTCTATATGCATCTTATTAAGGTCGGTTACCAGCTCATCACCATATGAATGATTTTTATCTCTATGAATGGGATGTATATTGAAATATGAAATCTTGTGGTCTATTATTATGATTTGATAAATATATAGGTTAAACCTATAACTCACCAACATTTTTGTTGACGTTTAAAGCATGTTTATTCTCAGGTGATTATTAAGAGCTTCCGCTATTGCATGCTAATTTATGGACAAGAGTTGGAGTCAGCATGATTGTATTATATTGTTTAAAAACTGCATTCGAAGACATATATATTGTTGTGTAATATTATTGTAAACCATTATGTAATGGTCGTGTGAAAACGCTATATTTTAGATTATCATTATTTGATAATCGTCGTAATATTTTAAAGGTTATGGTTTGTTTTAAAAATCGAATGCAGTCTTTGAAAAATGTCTCATATAGAGGTCAAAACCTCGCAACGAAATCAATTAATATGGAAAGTTTATAATCGATATGAACGGGACATTCCTCCTCCTCCCTTGCAGCATCCTTTTCAGGAATGTGAGTATCGTCAATAATTTTCTGGGTGGTAAAATTAAGGTGCGAATAAGACGAAGACCGCATGGCGGTAAGCGGACTAATTTCTGCAAAATTTAAAAAGTCACAGTAGTTAGTTGGATAAACAAAAAGAAGCATCTTATTAGCATACGTGGCAAAAATAAGCTCTTACTCTTTCTCCCAAGAAGAACACAGGCATAGCCTTGCGTGATATCCCAATCTTCGCTTACAGATGTCAATGATAGCATATGTTCCCCATATTTGACATCGTTGATTTGTTTGGCTTTAACTTTTTTAAGCAAAGCGTTTCTATTTAATTTCGAAAATGTAATTGATACGGGATGAATGTATTTACGCCAAAATCGAATAGATGAGTACTTGTTAGCAATTGCATCTTCATTTATGAAAATAAAAGAAGTGTGCCAATCATGACAGGGTTGATCAAGTGCAGGTCTCAAAAATCCGTCAACTTTGCTGAATGTAAACAACCTTTTTTGTAAGATGCTATACGCACCAAAGAGCAAAATATTCGAACAGATGGCACTATTTTACTCGCATGACAGTACATCTCAAATATGAGAATTTTTCGAATAGATGCTGGTTCGAATTGACCAACGGCAACTCCGTAAAACTGACAAACTTCTAAGAAGAATGGTGTGAAGGGCAGTCGCAAACAATAATTCAAAAATGAATAGCCATAGACAGCAACCTTACCAGGAGGTGGCGAACAGGCTCTAGCATTAACTGAAGGAATTATTGGCTCAGCACTAGCTAATCTTGGAAAACGTTGCAATAGCAGTGTCAAGTACTTGTCATTTACTAAGCTGCGAATCTTTATGACGTCTTTTGTTGTCGCCATTAAGGTCTTAATGAAACAGGAAGTGAAAAAGATATTAATGGTAAAAGATAAAGATTGGTAAGAAAAAACTGTAAAAGTGAAAGGTCGGTTAGGGTTGTTTGGTAGTTAAAAAGGAAGGAAGATGTGACAGCTGTGACCGATGATAATTTTGGGGGTTTTATTTTCAACCACACACGTGTATGGTCAGAATTGATTCGATAAACGTGCCTATTGCTACCAGGAAATCCAAGAATCGACCTATTTCAAAATTCAGACTTTAAGTTTAATAACTTTAACTTTTTGATAAAGTTTAAGTCATAAACTGGGGGGACTTAATGGTGTATCCTATCGTATACACGCATAAAGGCATAATATTCGCATGAAATTAGCATCAGAAACACTGAGAACAACAGTTTTGTGAAACTGTCCGTCTAGCGTTTTCCGCCTAGCCCTGAAGGCCGCCTAGCGCTTAAGCCCTGACCGGAGAGCGCCCCGTTCAGCGTAAATTTCGGATCATGAATAACATAACGTATCTTAATCTGACACGTGTCCCCGAGCAATCCGGTGGATCTATCACTATAAATAGACCCCTTGGGTCGTCATTTTACACATTCAGACACTCTGACAACTTGTGATTAGAGATTCCACCTTTCTCTCTCACATAGTATTTTCTCTCACTAGAAGTCATCCGGCTAGTAGCTCTACGCTCAGCGGATAAAAGATTGATTAAGCCACCCCACAGATTTCTATATCTGTGTACTGGGTCTGCAGGGATTATTTCCTGAGGGTAAACATCAATCAGCAACACTCCCCCACTCTTAGCTTGATACTTCTAGTATTGTGCTAATACACTAAACCTTACCTCATAAGGAAATAGGTAGCAACAGTTACAGAGTTTAAAAAACAGAAAACTAACAACTGCATGAATTCTTTACAGACTTCCAACTACTACTTATCGATCTAATTTCTGTTACGACAAACTACTTAACTGATTATAACAGCCCTAACGACTATTGTTAATTTGGGGATGATATTGAGCACGTGCACTGCACTTGACTTCATCTCAACACACCACGTGGAAGGCACTTGACTATGATTACGTGAGAAGCACATGTATCAATTACCCCTTCTTTGAAATGTTCGTGACCTCACGAATGATTAGGGTAAGCATTGAATTGGGGAAAATGAACCATCAACTCCTTAGCTGGTTCCCAAGTGGCATCGTCGACTGACCCATGTGCCCAATGCACCAATACGAATACCATTGTACGATTGTGACGTTTGAGTAGCTTACGATCCAACACTTTCACGGGATAATTTTTCAATCAACCCATCATTGTCAAACTTCGGAAAAGATCCCATTGATGTTGGTAATGGTCCCTTATGTAGCTTTAATTGCAAAACATGAAACACATTATGTATCTGAGCACGTTCCGGTAATCGCAGCTTGTAGGCTACCTGGCCAATTCTTTCAAAATGATTGGAAAGGGACCAAAATACTTCAATGACAATTTGGAATGCTTGTGTGTTGGCTAAGTAACTTGGCGATGTGGTTGTACCTTAATGTACACCCAAGCGTTAACATCAAATACACGATTTGTACGTTGTTTATCTGCCTGATTCTTCATCCGGTCTTGAGCTCGCTTCAAGTGGAACTTCAGAGTGTTAATAACCTATTCTCGAGTAGTCAACGATCGATCAATAGCGTCAACTTGACTGTCACCTGGTGTATAGCTAATAGGTGCAGGTGCAGGTTGCCTGTAGATGACTTCAAAAGGGGTTGATTTAATAGTTGTGTTGGTATTGTACCAAAACTCGGCCAATGGCAACTACTTGACCCAATATTTTGGATGATCATGCGTCATACATCGTAGGTGACAACTTAAAATCTTTTTTACCACTTCCGTTTGCCCATCCGATTGAGGGTGGTAGGCAGTGGATAACCGGATGCTCACTTTAAGTAGTTTGAACAATTCCTTCCAAAATAGACTCATAAAATTTTTGTCTCGATCACTCACTATTGCTTTGGGTAACCCATGTAATCGATATATGTTGTCCAAGAAACATTGTGTAACTGTTGCAGCTGTATAGGGATGAGATAATGCCATAAAATGGGCATATTTGCTTAATCGATCGACCATCACATATATAACAGTTTTGCCTTTGAACTTGGAACTAATTCAATGAAATACATGGTGATCTTTGTCCAGATTTGACTTGGAATTGGAAGGGGTTGAAGCAGTCCAGGGTACTTGCTCAGATCAGGCTTTCAACACTGACAGGTCACACATTCTCAAACATACTGCTTGACGTGTTTTTTTAGCGTCTTCCAATAGTAATAAGTATCAATTTTTGTGCAGTAGAACTCAACCCAGAATGACCTCTTGAGGATTCATTATGAAAATGCTTGATGATATATTTGCGTAAATTGTCATCAGCTCTCACAACTAATTTGTTTCTTCGAAGTAATTCACCATTGTGCACTCTGTAATGTTTAACAGCGGTGTAGTGTTGCTATTCTGTAGTTGTACTAAAATTTGTTGTAAGTAATTATCTTGTTTGACACTTGCTTGTACTCTTTGACCAAAATCACCAAACATTGTTGTTGCATTCATTTCATACAATTGGATTGATTCCTCCAGTCTCGATAAGGCGTCAGCAGCTCCATTTTCTCTACCACTTTTATATGAAATGTCATAGTCAAAACCCAAAAGCTTGGGTAGCTAAACACATTTGTGTTGGCGTAGTAATACACTGACCTAACAAATGTTTAAGACTTATGTCATCCATTTTAATTTTGAAATGGCGATCTATCCCCGCCATTTTTCCAAAGCAATAATGATCACTAAAAATTCCTTTTTTATGTGGACTAACTTTGGTGTTGTCGAGATAAAGTTTTGCTCATAGAAGCAATTGGGTGCCCATCTTGTTGCAAAATAGCCCCAATTCCAATACCCGAAGCGTCCATTTTGATTGTGAACTCTTTTGTGAAGTCAGCTAGGGCCATGACCATTTCTTGTGTCATTAGCTGTTTGCATTTTTAAAATGTTGTCGAAGCTTCATTGTTCCATCTGGAAAGAATCTTTTCTTAAAAGTTGAGTCAATGGTGAACTAATACTTGCATATCCTTATATGAATCTTCGGCAGTAACTGGTTAATCCCAACTACCCACATAATTGTTTGATTGTTTTATGCTCAGGCCAACTAGCCATTGCTTCAATGTTGGTTGGATCCGTTGCAACTCCTTTAGCCGAGATCACATGCCCAAGGTATTCTACTTTTGAAGTTTCAAATACACACTTGGACATTTTCGCATACAAAGCGTGTTTCCTCATTTTTTGCAAATCGAGGCGTAAATGTTCAACATGATCTTCTATACTTGCACTATACACAATATGTCATCGAAACATACCAAAGTAAACTTTCATAAGAAAGGCTTCAAAAATATCATTCATTAACGCTTGAAAAGTGGCAGGTGCATTGGTTAAACCGAAGGGCATAACCAAGATTTCGTAATGACCTTCATGAGTTCTAAAAGCTGTCTTTGCCACATCATCTTTGAACATACGAATTTAGGTGATAACCGGAACGTAAATCCAATTTAGAATACACTTTCGACCCATGTAATTCATTAATAAGTTCTTCAATAATTGGAATAGAAAAATGATCTAATCGTTTTAGCATTGAGTTGCCTATAATCGACAAACATTCGCCAAGTCCCGTCTTTTTTCTTCATCTAACAATAGGTGATGAAAATGGACTTTGGCTTGGTCTAATTACTCCTGTTGACAACAATTCATTCACCATTTTTTCAATCGCATCCTTTTGATTCGGTGGATGTCTGTAATGTGATGCCCCGTCCAAAATCTCTATGGTACGGATCATCGACAACATGTCCATTACACGGTTACAACACTATATACTAGTTTAAACAAAGCTTTTGCATTCGTTATTAAAATAAGGTTTTACCATAGTAAAAAGTTTAACAAAGTAGCATGCTTCTAAAGATAGAAAGCTTCATAAGTAGTGCGTGACTCATAAGTCATTACATAATAGTGTATCGAAATACAGTTTCATTTTATTGAATGCAAAATCAAATTTGAATAAAGTATGCGACACCAAAGGTAGGCCTTCTAACGACAGCGGAAGTCTAACACATCAAGTCTATTATAGCGGAAGCAATTCCGTCTAAGTACCTGAGAAATAACATGCTATAAAAAGTCAACACGAATGTTGGTGAGCTATAGTTTTATTGTAAACAATAATGTAGACCACAAGATTTTTGTATTCAAATTAGTATGAAAAGTATATGCTTATCCGTAGGCGCTTGGTAACTAACTTAACAAAGAAATATATATATCACCTCCTAAAAGTACACTTGGCGAGTGCGTTAAAACAGACGAAGTATTAAACACCCATTGAATGCTAGCGCGACTAGCCCGAGTGGGGATGTCAAACCCTATGGATCCATATCTAAGATTCGCGTCTACCGGGTTCATAAACCAATAGTTAAACGTTACCGAGCTAAGAGGAAAATTTGTGTCGTTATGTCACCCACACATATATAAAGTTAAAGTACTCGTGTCTAGTATGTAAAATATAAAAAGCGCATGTATTCTCAGTCCCAAAAATAGTTAAAGTAAAAAGGGAGCTATAACTCACAGTGAATGCTCAGTATAGTAAACAGTGCGTAAACGTAAGCAAGTAAGGTGGTCGATCCAACGAGATCTCATAAAGTTGCTAAGTCAGTAATCGTGTCTAGATAAGTTTCGTATGAAGTTTAAAGTAAGTCGAGTGACATCATCATCAATCATCAAAAGAAAAGTCGTTTAACAAAAGTAAAGACTGGTTTAGAGGGCTGACTTAGGACAGCCGTTGTGCCCTCTATACAAACTCAATTGATGAGTGGTCAGTGGCCAAGGCTCCATTTGTAAGTCCTTTAACCGCTTCCGAATTTCCAGATATGAACTCAAAGTTGTCAAGCCGTGGCGACAGTCTGAAGGAGAACAGGTCAGAAATTTCAGCACGTCGTTATGAGGTAGTAGTAAGTTTCTTTTGACCATAACTCCTAAACCGTATATCAAATTTAGGCGAGTCTTAAACGAAAAGTTATCTACACAAACTAAAATTTTTGAAAATCAATTTTCCAGAAATACGAGGTACTGGTTCAGATCCGGAAAATACAGTAGTTTGTGCTACGGTGGGTTTCTTAACTCATGGTGCTTATCATGGTTCTCATCCTTGATGCATTTAAGCTTCAAGTGTACAACTCTAGATACTTTTGCATCATTTTGGTCAAGCTTCAACCATTAACACACTTATTAACATTAAATGAAAAGAAAACCAACTCTTTAAGAGTTTCATGCTACATGATGAACCAAAGTTACATCCTTAGCATTAAGCATTGTTTCTTATCATCTTTATATAAGTTTATGTGCCTTTATCATATGTAGATGATAAAGACTTAATTTTTATCACCATAAAAATCATAAAAAGGTTACAAGTAAATGAGATCTACAACAAAACTTAGATCTCAAGTATTATGAAACTCTAAGCTAGAAAGCTTGGATTCTTACAAGATTAATGAGACCATAAGCTAGAAAGCTTAGATCTAAACAAGATATATAAGACCATAAGCTAGAGAGCTTAGATCTAGTAAAAGTAATGAGATCAAAAGCTAAAAAGCTTAGATCTAAACAAAATGGTGAAACCCTAAGCTAGAAAGCTTGGATCTCTAATGTTCTTGTAGATCCTTAAAGCATAAAGCTAGATCTACAAGTTTTATGAAGATCATAAACACAAGTTTTGTACTTTTAACAAAAGTAAAGTAATTTAAATAAGTAAAGAAAGATTCAAAGCTAGAGATCTTGAATCCTTCATGTTCTTGAAAAATCTTCAAACAAGAGTTTGAAGCAACAAGATGTAAAGAAGATACAAGTTATAAAACTTGATCTTGAAACAATAATGATGATGATGAATTTCGTGGATGATGATGAAGAAGGAAAGAAGAAAAGCTTGCAAAACTAGAGAGAAGTAAGAGTGAGAAACTAGAGAGAAGAGTGTATGTGCAAAATGAATTAGTGAATGGAGGGGTCTTGTATTTATAGGCAAGTAATCATAAAACAAGACAACAAAATGGTGGTGATGGTGGGGCACACAAATCGACGGCTTTTATGGGGTGGGAGAGGTGGTGGTCCATGGTGGTACAAAAGTGAGGTGGTGATGTTGGGTGGCATGGTGCATGGTGCCAAAATGTGTAAGGGTGGTACAAGCATGCATGCATACACTTTTGTCTTATGTCTTAATGGATTATCTTAAGCTTAATGGGTTCATTAATTTATTAAGATGGGCTTATTAATTAACCCATTAACTAGAGTAGGGTGGGCCCTGGTAATCCTAGTCCAATTAAGATAAGCCCAAGTAATTAACAATTCACTAAACGTAATTAAGCAAATGACGAACTAAGTAATTGTCATTAAGAAATAACAATTAGAATTAAGGTGTCATAATGTTCCCATTATGACCAAAGGTTAACGTGTACCAAGTACGTAGCTCGTTCTGAATGACTAGTGACACTAACGGTCGTAAAAGCATTCAAGGATCAAGTTAAGTAATTAATCACTTAATGACATGTTGTAAAGTATTGACGAAAGTAATTAGTATGTATAATGACTCCAGAATATTATCCAGCTCAATACGCACATATACACAGATTCAGGAAAGTATAAGTATAAATATAAGTCGAAAAAGCCGGGTCGTTACATGTAAGGTCGAATATTGATGGGTTGTGTGCTCTCTTGTAAAAAAAATTGATGATCACTTGAATGATTGGGTGGTAAACAAGTTAGGACTTCAAATACATCCCTAAACTTATGCAACAATGTATTAAGTATAGGATATTGAGTTATACCTTCATCTTGGTCTTTTGATGCCTTTTCCATCGAAAATAAAGAACCGGATAAACGCAAACACACATGGCATTGAGCTGCACATGGGTATCTCAATCAGTTTAATTCATACGTTTCCCTTCAGCACATTGAATACCAAAATCTTTTCTGCCTCGAATGTCAATGTAACATCCCGTTTTCTCCCTACATGTCTTCAGGTATATACTTAACCGTTAGTACGTCTATATTTCGTTGTTATGTGATTAATAAATTTAAATGGTAATTTGATGTGTATGCGTTATGTATATATATAAATATACGTAACGTATGATAACGTATATATGCATGAGTATATACGCAGTTAGGAGTGTAGTAAGTCCTGTAAGACTATTTGGTGAAGGCTAGGGAATATAGGAAGCGGGAATGGAATGTACAAGTCGAATAAATTGGTGATGGAGTTTAAGTTGTCGAAATGACCAGGCGCAGGCCTTTGCTGCGCCGTGCAAGTCCATGTCGCGTCGCGATGTTGGACACAAAACAAAGTCAGGAGGCTCGATATTCAGATCAAAAATCACTTGCAATGTCGCGCCGCGGTAAAGGGAGTCGCGCCGCGACACTAGGCGCAAATCAATGTCAGGAGGAGATCAAAACAGCTCGAGAATTACGTGAAACGCCGCGCCGCGGCAAAACAGGGTTGCGCCGCGACCATCTGTGCAGTCTGGTTTCGAATTTAGTTTTTAAAAGGTGTAGTTCGAGGGTAATTTGGTCTTTTCGCGTGTAGATCTGATTGGAGCATTTAATCTCCACCACTTATCCATATTATTCATTTCTTTTCCATTTTTCTTCTCCATTTACTCTCAATACATAAAACCTACATAGATTCAAAGTGAGATTTGAGAGTGAAGAATTTAGAGTTGATCTTTGGAGCAAGAATTAAAGTTATTCTCCTCGTTCTTAGCTACGAGTGGATAGTGTTGGTAAGTCTTAACTCCGTATTTTGAGTTTTAGTTAATTCATGGCTAGGGTTTGGCCATTTGGGACTTGTAAGACCCATTTGGGGATTTAATGGGTGGATTTGGGTTAATTTGATGTAAGAAAACCCAAATGGTGTTAACCTAGGGTTTGTTCATGTAATTGGGGTTTTGTAAGTGTTAAATTAAGTGTTAAATGGGGTTTTGTAACCTAGGGTTTGTTCTTGTAAATGATGAAAGCATGTTAAGGGGTTAAGTTTGACCAAGTTGTGGGTATAAGTGTTAAAAAGGGTCAAATGAGTCATGGTTGACCTAATTGGGTGAAATGGGTATGAAATACCCTAAGTTTGTGTTAATTGGTGATAGTAGGCTCTAATCACTAGCTTTTAGTGATTTATGACGAGTCGTGGCCATTAACGGGCGGTTTGGTGGGTGTGAGTCATTTAATGCGGTTAGGACATTAAATGCTCAAGAGTGAGTATGGTGGTTAATTCCACTTGTTGTGTATTGAATGTGTACTTATGTAATAGGTACCTTGCTTGAGGCATTAGGGAGTAATTAATCACCACCGACGTGATAAGGTGAGTGGAATAATTATATGCGTGCATATATGATGTATTTATTTGTGTGGTATGAGTTGTGAAGTGTCGACGTGTTAAGACACCACTTCTCACTTGGCGAGTGAAGTGTCGACGTGTTAAGACACCACTCGGGTGTGAAGCATCGACGTGTTAAGATGCCACTCCGAGAGATGTAACGAGTGAAGTGTCGATGTGTTAAGACACCACTCGGGGTGAAGTGTCGACGTGTTAAGGCACCACCCGGGGTGAAGTATCGACATGTTAAGATGCCACCCGTGGGGTTAGTGTACGACGTGTTAAGTGCACTAATGGTTGTTATGAACTCCGACGGTCTTTTAACTACCGTTCCCTCGTTCGATTGGTTAACCATGGTTGTGCGTTGTATTGTAGCATATTTTATTGTTCGAGTTATATGCTATCGTTATGCTAGCTCGTGTGTTTGGAAGTTTAGCTATTATACTTGCGATGGTATGATTATTTATATTGCTAGCATGTATGCGGTAAATGCGTAAGTGATTGCAAGTAAGTAGGTTGTATATGCAATCATGTAATTGTTGCACTCACTAAGCATTAGCTTACCCCTCTCGTTGTTCATCTTTTTAGATGCAGGTGCGGATAGGGAAAAAGGGGTTGTTGGGTACTAGGTGTCCCTTGGTGATGCTTGTTGAAGCTTTTGAAGTTGGCCTAGTATTTTGGGTAGTTTAGCCCCAAACCATGCTCGAGGTGTTGTTTGGATTAAAACTATTGTATGTAAATGGGTCAAACTTATATTACATTTATTAAGGGCCTTCGTGCCGTTTGTGAATATTTAACTTGTGATGTTGTTTAATGGGTTATGTAATCGTTTAAATTGGCGCTAACGGTTTATCATTTTAAAAAAAAAAATTATCGTATGGAATACGGGTTGGGTTGTTTCAAGTGGTATCAGAGCATGGTCTAAGGATTTAGGCGACTTGAGATAGGTGCCTAGACTTAGACTTTATTGTGTGCGCGCTTATTGCGGGACTTGTAGGACTTCGGGTTGGATCGGGTTTGGTTAGTGCATAGGTTTATGTGAACTAACCTTGCGCTATTTGTTTTGTGTGGTAATTGCAATCATCAAGCGAGATGGGCGTTGTACTAGTGAGTTAATGCGATGTGCTCGCCTAGTAATGACTAGCTACCATTATTACTGGTTCAAATTGTGTCAAACAAGCGATGTACGACGATTATTGAGCAAGATGGGGCGGTACGATGTATACGTGTATATATGTGTCAAGTCTTTTGTTTCATTGTTTAATCTCTTCCGTTTTATAGAATGAAGATGAGAAACGGACACGACACCAAAAATGGGGGCACGAGCGAGGACCTTGAATTCACGGCCAAGGTTGAGGCCATTTTGAAAAGTCTTCATGCATCTTTCCTAGAAGATGTTAAGAAGATGTTCCTAGATACGATTGACGAGCAATTAGTCAACGTAGTAAAGGAGCAAATTAAAGTTGTCCTTCAAGAGGACAATGTTGGGAGACGAGACTTTTTCTATAAGAATTTTAAAGATGCTCAACCTCCTACTTTTGAGGGCGAACGAGACCCACTTAAGAGTGCCCGGTGGATCTCCGACATGGAGGGGGCTTTTCGTACTTGTGAATGCCCTCTTGATAAAAAGACGAGGTACGGTTGTAGCATGTTGAGGAGTGATGCCAAGTTATGGTGGGATGCGAAAATCCAAGTTTATGGTGAAGAACAATGTGTGGATTTTACTTGGGACGAGTTTAAGGCGAAGTTTTTCCAAGAGTACCGAACTTCGGCCGATCTTACTAGACTTAAGGACGATTTGCGTTCCTTGAGGCAAGGGTCAATGGATTTGAACACTCTTAAATCCGTTTTATTGTCAAAAATCCAATTTTGCCCGGAGTATGTCGGGAATGATAAAATATTGAAGGACGACTTCTATCGAATCTTGAATGACAATTACCAAGAGAAGATTAGTGTGAACGTGGTGAAGAGTTTTAATGAGTTGTTTGATAAGGCCAAAGGTTTTGAGTCGCTCATCTTGAGAAAGAGTGGCTTTACCTTAGGCAAAAAGAAGTTTGAACCCACTAGTCATTCGAACTTTTCTAACAAGAAACACAAGAGGGACTTTGAGAGTGTTGGTAGCGTGAAAAAGGGGGCTTCTGGAGATTTTACTTATGCTTGCTACAATTGTAGGCAAAGGGGACACATGGCTCGTGAGTGCCCGAAACCATCATTCACAACCAAGCTCACTTGTTTTAATTGCGGAAAAGAAGGGCATAAGAGGCCGGAGTGTCCTGATTTTCGTAATGATAATGTTAAGCGACTAGAGAAAGCGGCAGGTACGGCTAGGGGTCGCAACTATTTGATGACGAACGACGAAGCCAGCAATCTAACGAAGTTGTCTCAGGTACTTTCATGGTTAACTCTAATCCGGCACGGATACTTTTTGATAGTGGTGCTAATTTTTCGTTTGTGTCTCCAAGATTTGTGCCTAAGTTAAATAAACCGCTAGCTAAGTTAAGTCATCCAGTAGAAGTCGAAATAGCGGATGGTAAGACGGTGCTAGGGGTTGATGTGTAGTGACCCGAACTTTTCCATGTTTATATATATTAATTGAGATTGATATTTACATGATTAAATGTTTCCAACATGTTAAGCAATCAAACTTGTTAAGACTTGATTAATTGAAATATGTTTCATATAGACAATTGACCACCCAAGTTGACCGGTGATTCACGAACGTTAAAACTTGTAAAAACTATAAGATGACATATATATGGATATATATATATATAGTTAACATGATACTATGATAAGTAAACATATCATTAAGTATATTAACAATGAACTACATATGTAAAAACAAGACTACTAACTTAATGATTTTTAAACGAGACATATATGTAACGATTATCGTTGTAAAGACATTTAATGTATATATATCATATTAAGAGATATTCATACATGATAATATCATGATAATATAATAATTTAAAATCTCATTTGATATTATAAACATTGGGTTAACAACATTTAACAAGATCGTTAACCTAAAGGTTTCAAAACAACACTTACATGTAATGACTAACGATGACTTAACGACTCAGTTAAAATGTATATACATGTAGTGTTTTAATATGTATTTATTCACTTTTGAAAGACTTCAATACACTTATCAAAATACTTCTACTTAACAAAAATGCTTACAATTACATCCTCGTTCAGTTTCATCAACAATTCTACTCGTATGCACCCGTATTCGTACTCGTACAATACACAGCTTTTAGATGTATGTACTATTGGTATATACACTCCAATGATCAGCTCTTAGCAGCCCATGTGAGTCACCTAACACATGTGGGAACCATCATTTGGCAACTAGCATGAAATATCTCATAAAATTACAAAAATATGAGTAATCATTCATGACTTATTTACATGAAAACAAAATAACATATCCTTTATATCTAATCCATACACCAACGACCAAAAACACCTACAAACACTTTCATTCTTCAATTTTCTTCATCTAATTGATCTCTCTCAAGTTCTATCTTCAAGTTCTAAGTGTTCTTCATAAATTCCAAAAGTTCTAGTTTCATAAAATCAAGAATACTTTCAAGTTTGCTAGCTCACTTCCAATCTTGTAAGGTGATCATCCAACCTCAAGAAATCTTTGTTTCTTACAGTAGGTTATCATTCTAATACAAGGTAATAATCATATTCAAACTTTGGTTCAATTTCTATAACTATAACAATCTTATTTTAAGTGATGATCTTACTTGAACTTGTTTTCGTGTCATGATTCTGCTTCAAGAACTTCGAGCCATCCAAGGATCCATTGAAGCTAGATCCATTTTTCTTTTTTCCAGTAGGTTTATCCAAGGAACTTAAGGTAGTAATGATGTTCATAACATCATTCGATTCATACATATAAAGCTATCTTATTCGAAGGTTTAAACTTGTAATCACTAGAACATAGTTTAGTTAATTCTAAACTTGTTCGCAAACAAAAGTTAATCCTTCTAACTTGACTTTTAAAATAAACTAAACACATGTTCTATATCTATATGATATGCTAACTTAATGATTTAAAACCTGGAAACACGAAAAACACCGCAAAACCGGATTTACGCCGTCGTAGTAACACCGCGGGCTGTTTTGGGTTAGTTAATTAAAAACTATGATAAACTTTGATTTAAAAGTTGTTATTCTGAGAAAATGATTTTTATTATGAACATGAAACTATATCCAAAAATTATGGTTAAACTCAAAGTGGAAGTATGTTTTCTAAAATGGTCATCTAGACGTCGTTCTTTCGACTGAAATGACTACCTTTACAAAAATGACTTGTAACTTATTTTTCCGACTATAAACCTATACTTTTTCTGTTTAGATTTATAAAATAGAGTTCAATATGAAACCATAGCAATTTGATTCACTCAAAACGGATTTAAAATGAAGAAGTTATGGGTAAAACAAGATTGGATAATTTTTCTCATTTTAGCTACGTGAAAATTGGTAACAAATATATTCCAACCATAACTTAATCAACTTGTATTGTATATTATGTAATCTTGAGATACCATAGACACGTATACAATGTTTCGACCTATCATGTCGACACATCTATATATATTTCGGAACAACCATAGACACTCTATATGTGAATGTTGGAGTTAGCTATACAGGGTTGAGGTTGATTCCAAAATATGTATAGTTTGAGTTGTGATCAATACTGAGATACGTATACACTGGGTCGTGGATTGATTCAAGATAATATTTATCGATTTATTTCTGTACATCTAACTGTGGACAACTAGTTGTAGGTTACTAACGAGGACAGCTGACTTAATAAACTTAAAACATCAAAATATATTAAAAGTGTTGTAAATATATTTTGAACATACTTTGATATATATGTATATATTGTTATAGGTTCGTGAATCAACCAGTGGCCAAGTCTTACTTCCCGACGAAGTAAAAATCTGTGAAAGTGAGTTATAGTCCCACTTTTAAAATCTAATATTTTTGGGATGAGAATACATGCAGGTTTTATAAATGATTTACAAAATAGACACAAGTACGTGAAACTACATTCTATGGTTGAATTATCGAAATCGAATATGCCCCTTTTTATTAAGTCTGGTAATCTAAGAATTAGGGAACAGACACCCTAATTGACGCGAATCCTAAAGATAGATCTATTGGGCCCAACAAGCCCCATCCAAAGTACCGGATGCTTTAGTACTTCGAAATTTATATCATATCCGAAGGGTGTCCCGGAATGATGGGGATATTCTTATATATGCATCTTGTTAATGTCGGTTACCAGGTGTTCACCATATGAATGATTTTTATCTCTATGTATGGGATGTGTATTGAAATATGAAATCTTGTGGTCTATTATTATGATTTGATATATATAGGTTAAACCTATAACTCACCAACATTTTTGTTGACGTTTTAAGCATGTTTATTCTCAGGTGATTATTAAGAGCTTCCGCTGTCGCATAGTTAAATAAGGACGAAATTTGGAGTCCATGCTTGTATGATATTGTGTAAAAACTGCATTCAAGAAACTTATTTTGTTGTAACATATTTGTATTGTAAACCATTATGTAATGGTCGTGTGTAAACAGGATATTTTAGATTATCATTATTTGATAATCTACGTAAAGCTTTTTAAAACCTTTATCTATGAAATAAAGGTTATGGTTTGTTTTAAAAATGAATGCAGTCTTTGAAAAACGTCTCATATAGAGGTCAAAACCTCGCAACGAAATCAATTAATATGGAACGTTTTTAATCAATAAGAACGGGACATTTCATGATGTTTGTAATGATTGTAATATTGTGTTTGGTACCGAAACGTTTAAGATCGATCTCATCCCGATGACTTTGGGTGATTTTGATATTGTCTTTGGTATGGATTGGCTCGATCGTTATAGAGCCGATATTGCATGCCATGATAAATTCATTCGTGCGAAGACCCCAAGTGGGGGAGAGTTAATTATTCATGGATCTAATGAACCGAGTGTGCCAACCTATGTTGGACAAGTCGGTAATCGTGTTCATTGACGACATACTTGTTTATTCTAAGGGTATGAAGGAATATGAACACCATATGCGTGAAGTGTTGAAGACGTTGCGGAAGGAGAAGTTGTATGCTAAATTCTCCAAATGTGAATTTTGGCTAAGGGAAGTTCAATTCCTTGGCCACATTGTGAACGAAGATGGTATTCAAGTAGATCCGGGGAAGATAGAGACGGTGAAGAGTTGAGGACGACCGACGACGCCTACAGAAATCCGAAGTTTTCTCGGATTGGCCGGTTATTATTGTCGGTTTATCCAAGACTTTTCTAAGATTGCTTCTCCATTGATGAAGTTGATGAGGAAGAACACGAGATTTAATTGGAAGAACGAGCAAGAAATTGCTTTTCAATTATTAAAAGAGAAGTTGTGTCAAGCTCCGGTGTTAGTGTTGCCGGAAGGGGTAGAAGACATGAAGGTTTATTGTAATGCTTCTTTAAATGGGTTCGGGTGTGTTCTAATGCAAAGGGGTAAAGTCATCGCTTATGCCTCTCGACAATTAAAGGAACACGAAAAGAGATACCCGACTCATGATCTTGAATTGGCGACGGTGGTACATGCGTTGAAAATTTGGCGCCACTACTTGTACGGTGTTAAATGTACGATTTATTCGGATCACAAGACTTAAAACATCTTTTTGATCAACGAGATTTGAATTATCGTCAACGTAGGTGGATGGATGTGGTAAAGGATTATGATTGTGAGATACTTTATCATCCGGGTAAGGCGAACGTGGTCACGGATGTGTTGAGTTGAAAGAGTAAACATCCGGCAATACGAGTAGGATCGTTATGCATGATCATTACTAACGATTTCCTTGTAAAGCTTGGTGAGATTCAAATAGAAGCGTATGTTCACAACAAGCGTGAGGAACGAATCATGGGGCAAACGGTGTTCATTACTTTAGGCCAACATGGTTTGTTGTCTTTTCAAGGAAGAGTGTGGGTGCCTAAGATGGGTGGTTACCTACAAGTACTCCTTGATGAAGCACATAAGTCAAAGTATTCCATTCATCCGGGGGCGACAAAAATGTACCTTGATTTAAAGAAGGAGTATTGGTGGCCGGGCATGAAACGTGATGTTGTTAAGTATGTTGAACAATGCGTCACATGTTTGCAAGTTAAAGTCGAACACTAAAAGCCGTACGGTAAGTTACAACCATTGGAAGTCCCGAAATGGAAATGGGAGCACATTACCATGGACTTCATTACCAAGTTACCAAAGACGGCGAGAACCCAATATGATACGATTTGGGTTATAGTTGATCGATTGATGAAGAGTGCTTTGTTTCTTCCCATTCGGGAAATGATATCGTCGGAGACTTTGTCCAAGTTATTTATCAAGGAGGTGATATCGAGACATGGGGTTCCTATATCTATTGTTTCGGATCGAGATACTCGTTTCACGTCTCGGTTTTGGAATAAGTTTCATGAAGATATGGGTACTCAATTGAAAATGAGCACGGCGTATCATCCTCAAACGGACGGTTAAATCGAGCGTACGAACCAAACGTTTGAGGATATGTTAGGGGCGTGTGTTATTGATTTCGGCGGTAGTTGGGATGAGCACTTACCATTGGTGAAATTCTCGTACAATAATAGTTATCACACTAGTATTGAAATGCCACCTTATGAGATGCTTTATGGGCGTAGGTGTCGAACTCCTATTTTTTGGGGTGAAGTGGGACAACGAGAAATCGGGAGTACCGATTTGGTCCTAGAGACGAATAGTAAGATTGAGATGATTCGGGCTCGACTTAAAGCGGCGCAAGATAGACAAAAATCTTATGCCGATAAAGGAAGGCGAACGATTGAGTTTCAAGAATGTGACATGGTGATGCTTAAGGTTTCTCCATGGAAGGATGTTATCCGGTTTTGAAAGCGAGGAAAGAAAGGGGTGGTGACATGTGTAAGCAAGAAGAAGCTGTTGGAGCAATGTAGCTCCTCGGTTTATTGGTCCTTTCAAGGTTTTGGCACGTGTTGGTGAGGTTGCCTATAGACTAGAGTTGCCCGAAGATCTTGCGGGGATTCATAGCACGTTTCATGTTTCCCATCTCCATAGGTGTCTTGCGGATGACTCGACTTGGGTGCCGTTAGATGAGATTGTGTTGAACAACAAATTAGAGTATGTTGAAGAGCCGATTGAAATCCTTGATGAGAAGGTTAAAACGTTGCGGAACAAAGAAGTTAAAACTTTCAAAGTGCAATGGCGACATCGAAAGGGTTCCGAGTTTACGTGGGAATCTGAAGAGTTTGTTTTGGTTTATCTTCCGGCTTGTCATGCGGCTTGGATCGCGAGGACACGCTCCGATTCAAGTGGGGGAGAGTTGTAACATCCAGTTTTCTCCCTACATGTCTTAAGGTATATACTTAACCGTTAGTACATCTATATTTCATTGTTATGTGATTAATAAATTTAAATGGTAATTTGATGTGTATGCGTTATGTATATATATAAATATACGTAACGTATGAGAACGTATATGTGCATGAGTATATACGCGGTTAGGAGTGTAGTAAGTCTTGTAAGACTATTTGGTGAAGGCTAGGGAATATAGGAAGCTGGAATGGAATGTACAAGTCGAATAAATCGGTGATGGAGTTTAAGTTGTCGAAATGACCAGGCGCAGGCCTTTGCATTGCCGCGGAAGTCCATATCGTGTCGCGACGTTGGATACAAAACAAAGTCAGGAGGCTCGATATTCAGATCAAAAATCACTTGAAATGTCGCGCCGCGGTAAAGGGAGACGCGCCGCGACACTAGGCGCAAACCAATGTCAGGAGGAGATCAAAACAGCTCGAGAATTACGTGAAACGCCGCGCTGCGGTAAAACAGGGTCGCGCCACGACCATCTGTGCAGTCTGGTTCTGAATTTAGTTTTTAAAAGGTGTAGTTAGAGAGTAATTTGGTCTTTTCGTGTGTAGATCTGATTGGAGCATTTAATCTCCACCACTTATCCATATTATTCATTTGTTTTCCATTTTTCTTCTCCATTTACTCTCAATACATAAAACCCACTTAGATTCAAAGTGAGATTTGAGAGTGAAGAATTTAGAGTTGATCTTTGGAGCAAGAATTAAAGTTGTTCTCCTCGTTCTTAGCTACGAGTGGATAGTGTTGGTAAGTCTTAACTCCGTATTTTGAGTTTTAGTTAATTTATGGCTAGGGTTTGGCCATTTGGGACTTGTAAGACCCATTTGGGGATTTAGTGGGTGGATTTGGGTTAATTTGATGTAAGAAAACCCAAATGGTGTTAACCTAGGGTTTGTTCATGTAATTGGAGTTTTGTAAGTGTTAAATTGAGTTGCTAGTCACTAACACACTTGTAAATGATGAAAGCATATTAAGGGGTTAAGTTTGACTAAGTTGTGGGTATAAGTGTTAAAATATGTCAAATGAGTTATTGTTGACCTAATTGGGTGAAATGGGTATGAAATACCCTAAGTTTGTGTTAATTGGTGATAGTAGGCTCTAATCACTAGCTTTTAGTGATTTATGACGAGTCATGGCCATTAATGGGCGGTTTGGTGGGTGTGAGTCATTTAATGCGGTTAGGACATTAAATGCTCAAGAGTGAGTATGGTGGTTAATTCCACTTGTTGTGTATTGAATGTGTACTTATGTAATAGGTACCTTGCTTGAGGCATTCGGGAGTAATTAATCACCACCTACGTGATAAGGTGAGTGAAATAATTATATGCGTGCATATATGATGTATTTATTTGTGTGGTTTGAGTTGTGAAGGGTCGACGTGTTAAGACACCACTTCTCACTTGGTGAGTGAAGTGTCGACGTGTTAAGACACCACTCGGGAGTGAAGCATCGACGTGTTAAGATGCCACTCCGAGAGATGTAACTAGTGAAGTGTCGATGTGTTAAGACACCACTCGGGGTGAAGTGTCGACGTGTTAAGGCACCACCCGGGGTAAAGTATCGACGTGTTAAGATGCCACCCGCGGGGTTAGTGTACGACGTGTTAAGTGCACTAATGGTTGTTATGAACTCCGACGGTCTTTTAACTACCGTTCCCTCGTTCGATTGGTTAACCATGGTTATGCGTTGTATTGTAGCATATTTTATTGCTCGAGTTATATGCTATCGTTATGCTAGCTCGTGTGATTGGAAGTTTAGCTATTATACTTGCGATGGTATGATTATTTATATTGCTAGCATGTATGCGATAAATGCGTAAGTGATTGCAAGTAAGTAGGTTGTTGTAACACCCCAGCTTAACATGACCACAATATTGTCCGCTTTGCCCGCAGGCGCACGGATTTTTCTTGGCGACCACACACGAGAAGCACTTTCCCAGGAGGTCACCCATCCCGGTAGTGCTCTCGCCCGAGCACGCTTAACCACAACGTACTCACACTTCTACTCAGCCTGTGATCCCAAAACGCGTTGTGTCATTTAAGCGTGAGTATTACCTTATAATCCCATGATCACTCATGTCAGTGGGCAATGTGAGATTTGCCTAGGGTGTTACATTCACCCCCCCTTAGGGACTCATCGTCCTCGATGAGGTTTGCCCCACCACCCCCAACATCACATGAGTGGCTCTGATACCATTCTGTAACACCCCAGCTTAACATGACCACAATATTGTCCGCTTTGCCCGCAGGCGCACGGATTTTTCTTGGCGACCACACACGAGAAGCACTTTCCCAGAAGGTCACCCATCCCGGTAGTGCTCTCGCCCGAGCACGCTTAACCACAACGTACTCGCACTTCTACTCAGCCTGTGATCCCAAAACGCGTTGTGTCATTTAAGCGTGAGTATTACCTTATAATCCCATGATCACTCATGTCAGTGGGCGATGTGGGATTTGCCTAGGGTGTTACAGTTGTATATGCAATCATGTAATTGTTGCACTCACTAAGGATTAGCTTACCCCTCTCGTTGTTTATCTTTTTAGATGCAGGTGAGGATAGGGGAAAAGAGGTTGTTGGGCACTAGGTGTCCCTTGGTGATGCTTGTTGAAGCTTTTGAAGTTGGCCTAGTGTTTTGGGTAGTTTAGCCCCAAACCATGCTCGGGGTGTTGTTTGGATTAAAACTATCGTATGTAAACGGGTCAAACTTGTATTACATTTGTTAAGGGCCTTCGTGCCGTTTGTAAACATTTAACTTGTGATGTTGTTTAATGGGTTATGTAATCATTTAAATTGGCGCTAACGGTTTATCATTTTTAAAAAAAAAAATTATCGTATGGAATACGGGTTGGGTTGTTTCAGTCTACCCTTCTGCCCTTGTAATAGAAGCTCATTTGCAGTTTTTTGAAGTTCCATACAATGTCACCAAGTTTTTCTAACCATTGTATTCCTAGAACCATATCACATCCACCTATTGGTAATATAATCATGTCACTAGAAAACTTCTGATCCCTAATCTTCCATTTAAGATTTTTACAGTAGCCCATGCTTTGTATGAAATTCTCTCCGGGCACGATTACCTTCATAGGTTCACCTTGACTAGATACACACCCTAATCTCTTAGCCGTTTCCCAATCAAGGAAATTGTGTGTGCTCCCGGAATCGATCAAAATATGGATTGTTTGCTTATTAACTTGTCTCACAACTCTCATGGTTTGGTAAGCGTTTGTACCCGTAATTGCACTTAATGATATACGTGGAGTGTGTTCTTCTACTGCAATCTTTTCCACCCCATCATTCATGGCTATATTAGATTCTTGAGGCTCACTAAATTCTGAATCTTGATCCTCGAAACCAATGATTTCCAATGAATATAATTGACCCAAACACTTATGGCATGGAGCATACTTTTCTTCGCAATAGAAACATTGATTCTTGTCTCGTTTCTCTTCTATTTCCTTTTGTGAAAGCCTCTTCTTGGATAAAATGATGTACTGGTGGTCTGTGAGTTATATGGTTTATTCGTAAGAGCCAATTGGTTGTTTAATGCAAGTGGTTTAGTGATGGTATTGACTGCATTATTGGTGCTATAAGAATTCTTGGCTGTATATACAAATGAATTAGCTTTTGGGGTTGGGAGTAATGAATTGCTTCTCCTCTTTACTGCTATAAGAGTGTCTTCTTGTAACTTGACTAGACATAGTGCATCCTCAAGCGTTTTAGGTTTGAACATCCTAACTCACAATTCAATCTCCTTTTGTAAAC